>NW_006293318.1:1156220-1193091 GCF_000327345.1 Myotis davidii
CGCCTCCTCTGAGTCTGGATATGATATTCTCTTTACTCCTAGTTGTAGAATTTCCACTCAGCCAGCCCTCCTGTGGTTCTGGATGTTGTCCGTTCCCTTTTTCAGGTTTAATTTGAATTGGTTGTTTAAGGCAGCAATCTCCGGCGTTAACCTATGCCGCCATCTTCGGTTCTCCGTGGTTTAAATTTTTAATGATCAGTTTGGCAATATAGTGCGTATGGATGGCTATCAGTCCAGATTTATAGATTATGTATTTTTGTCTGCCAAGAGCATCTCCTCCTGCAACCCCCCCCCATTTAAGGAATCCTATCCTATATAATCTATCTATACTAATAAAAGGGTAGTATGCTAATTAGACCAGGTCGACAGGCCATCTTCCAGACATCTGACTTCCTTCCAGACAAAGCCATGGTAGTAGGGGCTGAGGCAAAGGCAGTTAGGGACAATCAGGCCAGCAAGGGCGGTCAGTTGGGGGTGAGATCAGGCCATTATGGGAGGGTAGTTAGGGGTGAGATCAGGCCAGCAGGGGAGGGCAGTTTGGGGTGAGATCAGGCCTGCAGGGGAGGGCAGTTGGGGGCGAGATCAGGCAAGCAAAAGCAGTTAGTGTTTTTTTTAGTTTCATTCATTTCAAACGGGCCGGATCCGGCCCGTGGGCCATAGTTTGCCCACGGCTGGGTTAGGGGCAATCAGGCAGACAGGCAGAGGCAGTTAGGGACAATCAGGCAGGCAGGCAGGTGAGCATTTAGGAGCCTGCGGTCCCAGATTGTGAGAGGGATGTCCAACTGCTGGTTTAGGCTCATTCCCTGTGGGTGCAGGCTGGGCTGAGGGATCCTCCCCATGCACGAATTTTGTGCATCAGGACACTAGTATTTTTGTAAGAACACAGCTCTGTATTGAGGTTGACTATTACTAAAACCTTTTCCCATCCTCTGTCCTTGCAGTACTTAATTTGTATCCCATTTCAAAAGGGCCCACTTAGATAGTAATACAGTAGCATGATTTGAGAAATGCCCTTGGAAGAGATTCCCACCACTGAAAATATGTTCTGTTTTTACATCCAGAGAACCCCAGATGTTGGTATCACAGGTCAGGCACCCTTAGAAGAGGAAGCTCATGGTGGTGGCTTGAAATGGAAACTATAACCTTGACTAGGTAGCAACCTACTGGCCAGATAACTGTGGGCAGGTACTTAAGATCTAAATTTCTTGTTTCCTCGTTAACAAAGCAAAGATGCTCTATCTAATTCATTACCTTTTTAATATAGTAGTACTTGAT
The DNA here is from genome assembly GCF_000327345.1 of Myotis davidii. NCBI lineage: Eukaryota > Metazoa > Chordata > Mammalia > Chiroptera > Vespertilionidae > Myotis > Myotis davidii. Next base: position 1,157,496 of record NW_006293318.1, read on the forward strand.
GAATATTTCCAAAATTTATTGGTTAGTATCTTTAAAGGTCTTAATTTTTAGAGTAGTTTTAAGTTCACAGCAAAATTGGGGGGAAGGTTCAGCGATTCCTCATATACCCCCTTCTCTCACAAAGGCATAGTCTCCCCCATTATCAATGTCCCCACCAGAATGATACATCAGTTACAATTGATGTTACAATCTACATCAACACATCATAATCAACCAAAGTCCCTAATTAGCCTTAGGAGTTGTATATTTTGTGCTTTTGGACAAATGTGTAATGACAGGGATCCACCATTATAGTATCATAAAAGTAGTTTTACTGCCCTACAAATTCTTTGCATTTCTCCTTCCCCTCCCCCAATCCCAGACAACTGCTGATCTTTTTTGCTGTCTCCATAATTTTGCCTTTTCCAGAATCTCATATGGTTGGACTCAGACAATATATAACCTTTTTAGACTGGCTTCTTTCACTTAGCAATATTCATCAGCATAAGTGAGACACCAAAGGAATATTAGGGGAGTGAATTTGTAAGAGAGAAAGCCTAATATAATATGGATGGGAATGAGAGCCTGAGAAGTTTGAGTCAAGGCCATTAATTTTATTCCATTAGTGTTCACAAATTGATTCAAATTTGGTAACCTCAGTCAACAAATACAGGATCGTTCTTAGATGTTCTGTTTTGCCAAATGGCATTAATGTTAATCCCAGTGGGACATTGCTCACATTTTTTTGTCGTGGAACAACAAATCTGTTAGACCTGTGACTGTGACCAACCTATTACTTACTCACCTGTATAATACTGAGATATTTTTGGCTTACTAAAAAAAATTTAATACACAGAATTGTATAACTTATCTGAGTTCAGATGGATTACATATGGTGCTTTTATGTGCATTGCTATACTTCCTTGATGAAGAAAATTAAAGTGAACTGGCATACTATAATTTTCCTGATGTTGTGCCTTAAGGTTCCTAATGAGTTGTTTTCATGCCATTTCCAAGTCTGAAATGAAGGTTAGCTTTCCAAATCATTACTGCCACTATGCTTTTTTTTTTCTTTTTCCATTTCAAAAGATGGCTTTTTGTCCTTTTCTAATCTCTCTAAAAATGCCTCCTTCCTTCTGTGGTTCTCAAAACAATAGTCGTCTCCTCATGTATAAAAGTCACTTATTCCACAAGGATTCTGAAGGCCGGTGTTGTGAAACTATCTCACACGTTTCCTTTGCTGTCTATTTAGTTTTGTCCTTTTTTAACATCTAATTCTGAACTAGTTTTCAGAACACATTGGGCTATTCCATAACGATCAGCATAAGTAATGTCACTGTCAGCCCTTTTTATTCCTGTTACTTTCTTGTTAATATCCATTCTCTACCCGTCAAAAGGCAAGTAACCTTTCTTCAGACGTTTATCATGTTTACCTGAGAACGGTTGTCTTGTAACTGTTACACAACCTATGAACTAAAGAGTCTCTTCTCAGGGATGTCTCCTGGATCCCTTATGTGATCTCCCCTTTCTTCAAGATCTTTCATTGTGATTCCTTTCGCTTCACATTTGTTGTTGCTCTTCTGCCAAGAGCTTTTAAATGCACATGTATACAGAGTGAGAAAGTGTGAATATCTGGGACCTTGGCTGCTGAGAGTGTGTAACTGGCATTGACATAACTCTTGCTACTCATAAGTGACTTCTGCATTGTCATCACGGTTTTGTAAGAGTGACATGCCAGCACTTATTACCAGAGGAAACTAAAATTAACCGACTGTTTTATTGCAATACACAGCCCATGCCTTTCTGATATCAGTGTAGACTTAACACAAGGATGACAAGAGAAAGAAAGTAATAATAATTTTAAAAATTTGAAATATTGCAAGAATTGCCAAAATGAGACATAGAGACATGAAGTGAGTCCGAGAGTGTTTATTTCTGCTATTTTCAAATAAATAAATAAATAAATACATAAATACATAAATAAATAAATAAAATGAAAAAATTCTGGGAGAAAACTTGCTAGTTCACTGCTAAAGGAATTATAGCCTTTATTGTTGTTATTAAACTCGGGAGCAGAGTCCTCCATAGTCAGGGATGTCCCCTGAGGGAGAAGGGGTATTGAATTATCCATGGGAGACAAAAATGATACAACATTTTTTTACTTTAACTCACAAAATGAGCTTGAATAAACATTCTTGCTCATGTGAGTGTCTTCCTCAGGCCTGGCTTCCTTGAGCCTTGAGCTTCTTTCTTCCTACCTGCTTCACAGGCATTGAGCTGTGGGTGGAAACATTTATTGATGGGTGTGAAGAGTAGAAGGAGGTCCTTAGCTTCCCCTGGTGCCTTTCTCAGTGATGGCTTCATGGGCCCAGGAATGAACCATGCAATCAGTGTGCCACTTTACAAAATGTGATATATATTGTACCAATTCTCTCGTGAATATAATTGCAAGGGAATATTGAACCTTCCTAATATTTATGGAGCACAGAGGCTGTAATTTATAATTAGAAAAATACTGTTCATGCCTTTAACTTAATAATTTATTTCTTAAAATATTTATTGAGTAGGTACTATATATTAGGACACTGTAATGGGTCCTGAGGATAATAAAAATAAGCCATGAACAATTCAAATAGAGTCTCTGATCTCATAGAATATACAGTCTAATGTAATAACCAGGCAATAAGCAGATAAATGAAAAATAATTACTAATTGTGGTAAAAATTATATAAGAAACAAACAAGGTGCAGTGGTGTAGAGGCTAAGTTTTTATAGGTAGGACTGTCAAGGTAAGGTTTAAGTGAATAATCGTAGGAGGCTAGGAGAACAAGGTTAAGGGCTCTGAGGGAAGAAAGACATCGGGAAGCCCTAGAGCTAGAAGCTTTATCTGTAGCATTATAGAAGTAGGTTGTGTATGTATGTTGTCAAAGGAAATTTGCACTGGATGGAGCCAGATAGGCAAGGATGAATTTATTTCATAATTGTTGCAATTTGGGAAGTTGCATTTAACTCATTGAATAAAAAGGGAGGAGACTTGTTAGCCCTGGGGTGAGCTAGTGGCAAAGTACTGAAGGCCATTAGGCAGGATGTTGGTCAGAGTGATTAGGCCATCTGTGTTTTCTAATTGATGCTGGTTAGACTCCCACCTTCCACTGGGAGATATGGCTCTATCTTCCTTGGTAATTAATTTCATAAAGATGGCTCCCAGGCCCTTGAGAAAGACCTTCCCAATTATAAACTTGAAGAGCCAGCCAGCTGGGAGAAGATTTACATCTCAAAGGGGCAGAGACTCATTTACAATTGCAAGATTTCTAAGGTAAATTCTTTCTTTCTTTCTTTCTTTCTTTCTTTCTTTCTTTCTTTCTTTCTTTCTTTCTTTGTTTGTTTTTTTTGTTTATTTGTTTGTTTTGTTTGTTTGTTTGACATCAGGGACCTATAGTTAGGAAGAACTTCACTGCCCAACTTTACTATCTAAAGTTTAGTCAAGGTGAGGGAAATGATAAATCTTAGCAAATGTGAGAGAGGATGGGGAAGGAGGGAGAGACAGAAAAGGAAAAAGATTGAGAGAGAAGAAAGGCAAAGAGTTGAGAGAATATGCATATGAGACAGATTGAGATAAAAGAGAGAGAGAGAAGAGATAGATTATAGATAGATGATAGATGATAGATAGATAGATAGATAGATAGATAGATAGATAGATAATAAATAGATAATAAGATGATTGATCTAGGTAGAGAGATAGATAAAGAGAAAAGGGGAGAGAGTTGTGAAATTCAGCTCACCACCCCATAGTCACACTAAAACTAATGAGTGATTATACCTGGCTTTCTCACTGCTAAAAATCTACTACTGAAACCAGAGGCAGATTCAACTTTTATGGGGCCTGAAGCTTATACAATTGGGGGAGGGAGTACTATAATACAAGGAATAAAAAATTGTTGATACAAAACTAGAAATTAAGCCTTGACAGGGCCCCATGCCAGCAAGAGGCTCTGAATCCTAAACTTTCTTAACTTCATGGTTAATCCCTTCCACTAATTATTCACTTCACTCGTCTGTTTTGCTTTTAGACAAATATTTTTCCAGTATATCACATTAATGTTTTTGATTATATAAATGCTTGGGACTTTCTATAGAATCCACAAAGAAAGGAAGACACTTAAAAAAAAAGTGATTGTGTCATTTAGTTTCCTTGTTTGTTTCATTATCGGTATCTATTTTTATAATGCCATAAATATTTCTATCAGATTCTTTACAAATCATGTATCTGGTTATTCTTCTCACACTCTTATTCTGACATAGAATGCTGTTAGCTTTCTGTGTTTTTAAGCAGACAATGGTGATTAACTGAGACTGCCCCCTGCCCCATGTCCTTGTGCTGCCCTGTGCTCTGAGAGCACAGGAGCTTTGATGCTACCCTCGAGCATTTACAGTTTACTTCAAGATTACTTTGGGTCTTTGGGTCTTGCTTCTTATGTTCCTTCATCAAAGTGAATTTAGTTATTTGAAAAGATGTGGATTTGATTACAAAGTATGAGAGTTATAGGTGATCCTGGGCAACATTAGGCCCACCAATTTTTAATTATAATTTTCTCAGAGATGTTTTAGGAATTCCACAATAATTTCTTTACATATAGGTCTTATAAAAACTATATAGTAGAGGGTGTAGTAATAATAAACAGACCACCTTCTTATCAGTGTTATACATCAAATTTTAATGCGTTAGGGACCAACAGTACATGGCACATGCTTTCAGATCAACCGCCCTCAGGGCACAATTGGAGAAAAGCTTTTCCATCATATCTCCAATCGATGTGCATCCTGGGATTTAAGGAGGTCAGTTTATAGTCCCTCACTATTTGCTATTGTATTTAGATACATGGGTTTTTTTCTCAACATGTGCAACCAAAATGAGATAATAAAATGCATGTTTGCCGGGACCTTAATACTTTCACTAGCTGATTTCATAATAAGTAAATATTATATCTTTGCGCATATAAAATGAGCAATTTAATGACATCGTACATGTGATTTTGTTCAACGTAATAGGAAACATTTCCCAATGTTTATTCAGTCTTTATAACTATCACTTTCTTTTTTTCAGTTTTTTATTACAAGAAAAACGATTTTATATATAATAATGTTACATGCAATAAACATTAATATCTCAAGAAAAACCATTTAAATATGATAATGTTACATGCAATAAACAGCAGTTATTCAAGAAAAATGATCTTACATATAATAATATTACATGCAATAAACATTAATATTTCAAGAATAAAAGGATTTTAAGTATAATAATATTACCAACACTGTACTACAATAGTATGGTATCATAAAAGTTGTAGGAAATATTAAAAATCTGCAAACACAGGATTACTTCTATTATATTCTAGTACATCCCCCCCCACTCTATTTTTGCTCATCAGTTTATGTTGTTCATTATATTCCACAAATGAGTGAGATCATGTGATATTTATCTTTCTCTGACTGGCTTATTTTGCTTAGCATGATGCTCTTCAGGTCCATCCAGGCTGTTACAAATGGTAAGAGTTCCTTCTTTTTTGTAGAAGCATAGTATTCCATTGTGTAGATGTACCACAGTTTTCTAATCCACCCATCTTCTGATGGGCACTTTTGTAGAAGCATAGTATTCCATTGTGTAGATGTACCACAGTTTTCTAATCCACTTATCTGCTGATGGGCACTTAGGCTGTTTCCAGATCTTAGTTACGGTAAATTGTGCTGCTATGAATATAGAGGTGCATATATTTTTTCTGATTGGTGTTTCTGATTTCTTGGGATATATTCCTAGAAGTGGGATTATTAGGTAAAATGGGAGTTCCATTTTAAATTTTTTGAGGAAACTCCACACTTTTGTGAAAGATCCATGTGTACTTAAGAAGAACGTATATTCTGCTGCGTTGGGGAGAAATGTTCTATAAATGTCTATGAAACCCATCTGATCCACTGTGGTCTTTAGAGTCTCTGTTTTCTTGTTAAGTTTTTTATCTGGAAGATCTGTCCAGGGAAATCAGAGGGGTGTTAAAGTCCCCTCCTATGACCATATTGTTGTCAATCTCTCCATTAAAGTCCTCTAGAAGATTTGTTATATACTGAGGTACACTTATATTGGGTGCATATATGTTTACCAGGGTTATGTTTTCTCTAGAAGTTTTCTTATACATTTAGGTGCACCTATATTGGGTGCAAATATGTTTACCAGGGTTATATCCTCTTGTTGGATCGACCCCTTTAGCCTTATGTAGTGACCTCTTGTTAGGGTCTTCATTTTAAAGTCTATTTTGTCGGATATGAGTATTGCTACTCCAGCTTATTTTTTCTTTTCCATTTGCACGGAAATTTTTTTCCATCCCTTCACTTTCATCCTGTGTGTCTGTCTTTTGTTTTGAGGTGAGTCTATTATAGACAGCATATAGTTGGGTATGTTTTTGTATCCATTAAGCTACCCTACACCTTTTGATTGGAGCATTTCATCCATTTACATTTAGGGTTATTATTGAGAGGTACTTATTTATAGCCATTTTAATTATGTATGGTTAGATTTTTCTCTCTGTTTCTTCTTCTCTGCAATCCCTCTAGCATTTCTTGTAATGCTGGCTTGGTGGTGATGAACTTCTTTAGCCTTTTTATTTATTTATTTTGTCTGGGAAGCTCTTAGTTGACTGTCTATTTTGAAAGATAGCCTTGCTGGATATAGTAATCTTGGTCTCAGATTTTTGATTTCCATTACACTGAGTACTTCATGCCATTCCCTTCTGGCCTGTAGAGTTTCTGATGAGAAATCAGGTGTCAGCCTTATGGGAACTCCTTTGTAGGTAACAGTTTTCTTTTAGCTTGCTTCATTTAAGATTCTCTCTTTGTCTTTAATTTTTGGCATTCTAATTCTGATTTGTCTGGGCATGGGTCTTCTTAGGTTCTTCTTGTTAGGGGTTCTCTTTGCCCCCTGAACTTGTGTGACCTTTCCCTTTACCAGGTTAGGGAAGTTTTCTACCATTATTTCTTCAAACACCTCTATTCCTTTCTCCCTTTCTGCCTCTTCTGGCACACCTACTATTCTAATATTGTTATGTTTCACATTGGCCCACAGCTCCCTTAAGCTGTCCTCCTGTTTTTTAATTGTTTTTTTTTTTTTTCTTTTTGGTTCTCTAATTGAGTGATATTTTCAACTCTGTGTTCTAATTCACTGATTCTGTTTGGGTCTGTGACTATGTATTAGGAAGATCCTCTACACCTCTCAATCTCTAGTGCAGGACAGTGGTAAACGCTGTTTCTGACTAATTAGATCAGGTGAAGACTCAAAGCCTCCAGAGACTGCCTCTGTCTACAAACTAATAAGATCCCAACTTGAATTGCCCCCAGGCAATCATCCTCAGGTGTGGTGAGAGTTTTTACAACAGGGTGGGGCTGTTGCTACAGCCTGGATGCTAATTGTTACTTTTAATCTCTTAATTGTCTGGGCATGGGTCTTCTTAGGTTCTTCTTGTTAGGGGTTCTCTTTGCCCCCTGAACTTGTGTGACCTTTCCCTTTACCAGGTTAGGGAAGTTTTCTACCATTACTTCTTCAAATAAGTTCTCTATCTCTTTCTCCCTTTTTGCCTCTTCTGGCACACCAGCTATTTTAATATTGTTTTGTTTCACATTGTCCCACAGCTCACTTAAGCTGTTGTCCTATTTTTTTAATTTTGTTTTCTTTCTGGTCCTCTGATTGAGTGATTTTTTTTCAACCAGTGCACCAAAGTCTGCTTTTCCTAGCCCCGGGTCCAGAATTAGATCAGGTGAAGACTCAAAGCCTCCAGAGACTGCCTCTGTCTACAAACTAATAAGATCCCAACTTGAATTGCCCCCAGGCAATCATCCTCAGGTGTGGTGAGAGTTTTTACAACAGGGTGGGGCTGTTGCTACAGCCTGGATGCTAATTGTTACTTTTAATCTCTTAAGTGGCCTCAGGGCAAGGTGTTGTCAACTGTCTTTCCCCCAGGCAAGGCCAATGTGGGAAAGATGTCCTCTGCTGTGTGAGGCAATTACTCAGCCCAGGAAACTTGGGGTGTCTGCCTTCTGAGCTCTATCCTTCAAGTTCCCAGTCCTAGGTTTTGCTGTCACAGTTCCAGTCCACTTCAAACTCCCTCTGCAGAGCACAAGGTGGGTGGCTCCACAGGGAATTTTTGTACATTGGCCCTTTAAGAGGGTGCCCAAACTTTCAGCTGCCACTCCCTGGCTGACAGCACCCCACTGCTTTTCACAGCTAGATGTTCTGTGGGTACCCTCCTCAGTTTGGTGCTCTCTGCTGGGGAGCACATCTTCGGGATTAGAACCCCACGTTCTCAGTGGCACCCCTCCCCCCACAGCTGAGCTATGTCTTGGGACTTCAGTTGCTGCCTATGGGTGTTCAGGCAGCCCTCTAGCAGCTCTGCTCCTCCTGCCAGTCTCTATGTGGTCTCCACCATCAGTCTTTGGGTGTTAGGGTTCTCTCCTGTGAGTTTTCCATTCATTATTCAGGAAGCCTTTCTGTATTTCAGTTGTAATTCCAGCTTGTTCCTGGGAGCATGTCCATGCAGCATCCTTTTACTCTCATCTATAACTTTGTCAAAAACAAAGGAGGCCCTACCTGGTTTGGCTCAGTGGATCGAACTTCAGCCCATGGACTGAAGGGGTCCTGGGTTTGATTCCAATCAAGGGCATATGCCCGAGTTGTGGGCTCAATCCCCAGGAGGGGTCTTGCAGGAGGCAGCAGATCAATGATTCTCTTTCATCTTTGAAGTTTCTCTCTCTCTCTCCTTCTTCCTTCCTTTCTGAAATCAATAAAAATATATTTTTAAAAAATTGAGGGAAGATAAACATTCCTGGAAAAGGAATTGTTGATAAAGAGGCCCAAGACAAGCCTGGTATACCTAAAGAGGAAGGAAAATCCCAGTGTGTCTCAAGTTCAGAGTATAAAAAGTGGAAATGCTAGAAAAAAAAATTGGAGAGGAGGTTTGGTAAGCCAATTGGACTGTTCTAAGTAGAATGGGAATTTATTGGGATGATGAGATTTAACTTCATTTACAAAATAAGTCTCATTAATGGGTATGTGAAGGATCATGAATTGGATTTATATAGTAGTTTAGTTGTTTTTGCTTTTGTTCCTCTCCCACCTACCATCCATTTCCTTATCAACTGGAAATTATATCTGGAGTTCCTAACATCAACTGGAATTCCTTTTGGGAAATTGTATCTTCTTTGGTGAATGTAGTTGGGTGGGCCCTGACCTTACCCCAACTCAGGACATGTCCTAAGCTAAGTTGAGGTTATGCTTCTTGTCTGAAAGTTGGGTATGAAACAGATTGACAGTCAAACTGAAAATGTTTGGTGTCTGTTCATAATGAATGGGCACTTCCTGATATTTTTATTTCTTGGCCCTATCCCTAGCTCTTGCCTATTTTGAAATCTGTTTCCCCATCCTTCCAATTGAGTTCATAAGCTCCTGATACATTCCCAATACATTTTCTTTAGCCAGTGACAGTTCCAGTTGCTTGCACCTAGAACATTAACTTATATGGTACATAAATTACCTGGCATATAGTAGGCTCTCAATAATGGTTATGATTAATGGTAGGACTGAACCGAACTCATGCTTCCTAACTTCCATCTTTATTAGGCCAGCTTCTGTGAGACTTTTATGTAGTTTCGTCTTGGCTGTCAGCATTTTTCTCTTAGTAGACCTTGTAGGCTGAATTATCCCCACAGCTTACTTATAGACAACAAGTTTGCCAAATGTTTTGCTTCCCAAGGAAATCTCCGGCTTCTTGAGTTTTAAATGTCAGTAGGCAATTTGTTTGGGTATTTTCTCAGGACAGCTATAAACAAACACATGGAAGTGTCCATGTTCAACTCTTTGTGAAGAAATTCTTTCATCCAAGTGAGTGTTTTAGTTTGAGTGGGAGAAGGGTGTGAATGAGTGTAAATGCATACATTTCTTATTATTAAAATTGTTTTAAAGAAATAAAAATTAACGCAACCTAAATTCATTCTGCCTAAGAAATGTGAGCTATCTGGTATACCCATGGATTGGCAGCCACAGGACAATGTATTCTCCTTTACTGATGCTGTCAATCAGATCATACCATAACTCTGCACTGTAGGAATCTGTTTGTTTCCTGGAGCTAGCTGAAAGTGCTCCCTGCATTTCAATGTCCTGCCAGGATGAAAACAGGGCTTTTTAATGACAAGAAAGAAGAAGAGAGAGAACAGATGTGCAAAGGAGTTGGCAGGTAAACAAACCCTATTCTCAGTCTGGATGAGAGTGCTCTGTTCAATTGCATCTTTAGAAGAGATCATTTGAAGGGAACGAAGCTGTCATTCACAGAGAGAGTGATCTGGCTGTACTCATTAAACTATGCAGTATATCACTGGTTCTGTTTTTCTATTTCTGTTCTCTGTGCCAAAGTTACCATCCCTAACCCATTGCTAAAACATATCAGTAAAAACAACACTGAAAGGTATCTGGTTGTTTGACTAATTCCGAAGTCTAATGCTGTATAAGTGTTCCTTCAGGGTCTAACAGCAGGATACACATCTGGAAAAGTAAATGTAACTGCTAAAATTGTTTCCAATTATGTGTGCTAACTTCAGAGCCATTCACAATGGATGTGGTTTGCACAGGTGTCTCATTAATGCTTAGGTGTAGGCATTGACACAATTAGAATTTCCTTTAGATTTGTATCAGCTCACTGATAGAGCATTAGACTGGAGTTAGGGAACCTGAATTCTACTTCTGGCTTGCATATTGATGAGATATGTAACCTCAAGCAAATTACTCAAATTATGAAAATAGGCTACATGACCTTTGAGAATGATGACAATTTTGTTTCTAATCCAAAACTGGAACAACTGATATGTGATGAGATTTTCCCCTGGGTGTAAGGAGTATATTTTGCTACTAAAATATTAACATATTTGGAGAATTTTGATATTAAGAAAATTCTATAAAATAAATATTCAGGAGAATTTTGAAATTAGGAAACTCTCTGAAAATTTGGGACATATAATCTCACTATATTGATAAGGCTACCCTTTAGTTTTAAACTTCTTGCATTGTTAAATTCAAGGTGTCTCAATGTACCACTAATAGTAGTTTCCTTTCTAGTTGGGTTGGGACAGGAGTCAGGTTTATTGCACATAGTAAAATGTACACAGAGTAAAATCCATTCTTTTTGGAGTTTATTTCTATAAATTTTGAATAGCATATAGTAATATAACTGCCACCACAAGAAAAATATAGAATGTTCCCATCACTCTAATAAGTTTTGTAAGCTCCTTTATAGTCAATCCTTGCCTCTCTTCCTCAGTTCTTGCAAATCGCTGATTTGTCTTGTTTCTATTGCTTTGCCTTTTTTGAATGTATAGATGGAATCATGCAGGATGCAGCATTTTTTTTTTTTTTAGCATAGTGCGTGTGAGACTCATCCAGGTTCCACATATCAGTAGTTTACTTCCTTTTATTACTGAACAGGCTGAAGAACGACTCCACTCCCACCTCAAAGATGTCCACACCCTAGTCCAGTGACGGTGAACCTTTTGAGCTTGGCGTGTCAGCATTTTAAAAAACCCTAACTTAACTCTGGTGCCGTGTCACATATAGACATTTTTTGATATTTGCAACCATAGTAAAACAAAGATTTATATTTTTTGATATTTATTTTATATATTTAAATACCATTTAACAAACAAAAATCAACCAAAAAAATGAGTTCGTGTGTCACCTCTGACAGCATGTCATAGCTTCGCCGTCACTGCCCTAGTCCCTGGAACCGATAAATATTTGACCTTACATGGCAAAGCAACTTTGAAAATATTAAGATCACAAACCTTGAGATGGAAAAATTGTCCTGGATTATCTGGGTGGGTACAATCTAATCATATAGACCCTGAAAAGGAGAGAACCTTTCCCAGCTGTAGCAAAGAGAGAGGTGCGATGAAGGAGGAGGGGAGGTTTGAAGCATGAGAAGGACTCAACCCACCACTACGGGCTTTGAAAACGGAGAAGAGGACCACAGATCGAGGAAGCTTGTTACTACTTTTGAAATCTATGAGGAAGCCATCATTTTCTGTTGTACATTGGGTTATGTTCAGTTTGAATTCATCTGCATCTCTTGCTCTAAACGTTCCTTCTCCCTCTGTTTGTTGGGCGATTAATCCTTTTAATTATTCCTAATAAATATGTAAATTGTCACTCTCTGTAAGGAGTTTTAAATTCTTAACTAGAGAAACAAGCTTTTAAGCCAGCCTGGATTCTAAGGCTGCTTCTGCTGCTCACTGACCATGTGAGCGTAGCAAGTAGCTGAGCTTCTCTAAGCCTCAGTGTTTAATTTGTATAAGAGGGGAAATAATAAGGGTTGTTATGAGAATTGAATGAAATAATGTTGTCTTATGTGTTTGCTTGGAGCAGCGCCTGGCCTACAGAAAGCATTCAGGAAATGATGGTTTTTCTTATCACAATTTTAATAACATGAACATTTCCAAATGGAGCTTTTTATGAACTTATGTTTCGCAGGGTCAGGTCTCCTTAGTGGGACACACCCACTAATTACGCACCACATGTCAATAAAATCGGGCAGAATCCCAGCAGGAGAGCAGTCAGTCTTTTGCCTTTGAGGCTTGCTATCTAAGCACACAGTTTTTACTGTGGCGTGGACGACCATGAGCTTTAACTGAAGCCTAACCAGTGTCATGTCTACCGCTCAGAGCTGCAGTCCTGTGACTCTGACCACACCACTGATTCTCTTTGAAACCGGCCGAAATAATCTCCAACTGCCAAAGTTCCTGTGAGATTTCTACCAAGAGGAACACTTGGCAAACATTACATTTATCCTACAAAAAAGAAATTTGGAGATTTAAATAACAATATGATACATTCCCATGAATAAATCAATAATGGAAATGGAAATATGCATATAATTGGATGTTTGTGCTCTGCATGGAAACTTTTTCAAATGCTCACTGGCAGTGCAGAATCCTACTTGATTTATGGTATCCTGAGAAACAGAAATTAAAGAAATTCTATCCTTTGCATCCCGTGGGGGTTTATGAGGGTCAAAGCGTTTTGAGCCTTTTTGGTTACAATTGTGAATCAAATTAGTCTGGTTGTAGCCTGGTATTAACTCAGCGCGCCTTGAAGGGACAAGGGAATCCTGGTGGGATGAAGAGCTGGGTACCTGTTTCAACTCCGCTGCTTCTTGTATGGCTGCAGCACATGTGTTTCAGTCACTGATGGTCTTTTGATGCGACTCACTACACAGATGTCCGAGAGAATTGTCATCCAAGCTCTCTCTTATCTCTTGTTGTTTTGATCTGCTTCCTTCCAACACAGGCTAGAGCTGGATTTGACTGGACTGCATTATTGAGGCTCTCAAAGTTGGCCCACACTCTATGTGGCAGACCAAATTGTGACTTAAATTAGCAGACTGGGAACCTTTGGAAGTTAGTAACTGCTAACACAGCTAGCTGTTCTTGTACTGTGTATAAATTAAAACAATATTTCATCTTTACCATAACCTACTTTTATGGGAACAAGGACAGCCAAAGAGGGAAGCGACAAAAAAATAAAAATAAAAATAAAATAAAATAGTGCCTGTTGAAAATCTCTCTTTTTCCCCCCCCTTAACTTCTGGTTTGCAAAGTATGAAAATTTAAATTTTGTTTCATAGAACTCTCATGGCCTACCTCAACCTTATTTCACTTAGAATAGATGAACTTTTAGTTATTTTATTTTTAATGTTGATCTGAAAAGGTTTCACTAATAAAGTTACAAAGCAACATGTTTAATCTACTTATAGAAACATTTTTTCAACCACTTTTGTAGATTTTTACTTAACTCTTCTTAGGATGTGATTGTTGACTCCTGCAAGAACTTAAACCCTATCAGACAAAGTTTGTGTACTATTAATTTTTAATTCCCTCACCACATTCTAACATAGAGAATTAAATTTTGTACCCTTATCAAAACATCAAAACTAAAAAAAAGTACTACTTTCAAAGTATACTAACTAACTATCCTCTTGTGGAGATTGTCCATCATTGGGCTGCTGGGCAATCACCGGTCAAACCTGCTGGGAGCAGATTATTCTACTTCTGGAGGTCCAGGTTCCCTATGACAGGAATTATTGTTGTAAGGTTTTGTGAGACTTAAATTATATACTATTTGCCATGTATGCAGCATAGTCCCTGGAATAAAATAGGTCTTCTATAAATAATCTTAATTCAAGTTGTAATTATTAAGGAACTATTCAATGCCAAACACCATGTTAGGTGCTGGAAGTATATCTTGAATAATAATGAGTCTCCATTCTTAAGGGTATTATATACTCCAACTGGGCTTTCACTTGTATATACTATAGTAAATGCTTCATGTATATTTGCTCACTTGAAGTTTATATCAATCCTATAAAATTAGAAATAATATTATTTATTATCATCTGTACTTGAAAAAGAGGAATTTGAGGCAAAGAAAGGTTTAGGAACTTGATCAACAATCACATAGGTAAGTAGTAAGAGAACCATTTTATTTATTATAGTTTACTTTGTTCATTAGATTCCACATATAAGTGAGATCATGTGATACTTGTCTCTCTCTCTGACTGGTTTATTTTGCTTAGCATAATACTTTCCAGGCCCTCCATGCTGTCTCAAAGGGTAAGAGATCCTTCCTTTTACAGCTGCTAAGTATTCCTGGTATAAACAAACCACAGATTTGTTATGCATTCAGTTAGTGATAGGCAAGAGAGCTGTTTAAACTTTAAACTCAGTCTGGCCCTGGATCCTATGCCCATTAACTCATAAACTACTCTGCATCTTTATGAATTATATATTCTTATTATCTATATTCTCTCTATATAAAAGCCTAAGTGACCGTTACAACCGAATGACCAGAATGACCAAAATGACCAGTTGGCCAGTCACTATGATGCACAATGACCACCGGGGGCAGACACTCAATGCAGGAATTGCCCCCTGGTGGTCAGTGCGCTCCCGCAGCCAACTTCGCATGGGCCCTCCCCTCAGCCAGCCAGCCCCCATCGGCCCCTGGTGCTAAACTGTTCATAGAGACCTGTTTCTGGGTCAGGGTTTCTTACATAGCCAAGCAGCCCCCTCACTGTGATCTATTGAAAGTCAGTCCTCAACACAAGGGTTTGTCTTGCTCCATCCTCTTCCTTTTCCAGAGGCCGCGCTCCTGCTGTGGGAAGGAGGAGGTGGGGAGGGGGGAACTGTGAGGTGGCGGGGTGCTGGCCAACCCCCCGTAGTTCCTCCCCCTATGCACGAATTTGTGCACTGGGCCTCTAGTACCCTATAAAACGAATTATGTACATTGAAGCTGCTATTCATAGATTTTACTCTAAAAATGTGTATACAATAGAAATTAGAAAACGATAAAATAAAATATATAAATGAATTCCTTAAATTTTCTTGCTGATCTCCAGAGGGCATGTTTGTGTACATTTGGGAGTGACACACTCCACTTAGATAATACTGATGAGATCATCTAAAGTGGTAAATAATTTAACCAATACTCACTGCATTAAATTACATCAACCATTCCATCTTCTCTTCTCGTCATTAAAACCTAAGCAATATAAGTGCTGGGTTGGATGAAAATAGCTTTACAGTGGTGAGTGCATGAAACACAGGATTTATTCTTTAATTATTACATATTAATTATTGTATTATTTTCCATATGAGCTACTGTAAATTTATTTTTGCCCCTACCCCGTGTAATGTTTTGAAATGATAAAAATAGTGCACATTCCTTACAAAAATAAAATAAATAAAATAAACAGCTATCCAGAAATATGTGAAACACAGGGAACAAATTTAGGACATAAATGTTTGTTCTATGAAAAGTCACACTACATCGGACCAAGGGTATGTCTCTATTGATCTGTCTCTGATAGTGTTGCCCCTGGTTGTTTGGGGATTACTAGAATATCATAAAGCATTCTATTCTTTTATTTTTTTTCATGTTTTATGCTTTACCAGTGATTTCTCCTGAGATTTATAAATACCGATTTTGAATGTGAAGTAGCATGACACAGCCAAAGAGCAATGGGCTGCAGAACTCAGCTTCGTGACGGTCATAAAGAATGTGTGGTTAGGTCTCTCTCCTGTTCTAAAATTCAATGACACTCTGAATTCTGAAACTTTGTTTTGAATTTCAAGTTGGGAGATTTGAGGATTTGGTGATCAACTTTTTGTTCATTGTAACCAGGGATCTAGCTGCCTTCAAGTGTGTGATTTTGTGCTCATCTTACATAGGACTTAGCAAGATTAAAAGTCATTTCTCACTGGTCGTAATGTCTGAAGTTCCCAAGATGTTCAGCTCCTTATCTGTCTAACCACATCGTAAGGCTCTTTTCATACAAGAGCCACTCCCAGGCACATGCAGCACCATCCAGCTGACTGGCACTATGAATAGGACTTCTAGTTAATATTCATCGGCACACCTTACGTTCTCCTAGTTCTCACTTTGCATTAGGGAAAGCATTTATTACTTAACACTGATTTTATTTAAAAGTTTCAACTTGAGAAGCAACTTTCTTCAAAACAGAATTTGAGATAGACATGTTTGAAGGTGTGTCTGAGAGCACCAATTTCAGAACGGGCTGCCTTAGAGATGATGATGGCCATGACTGACAGGTTTCACTTTCTTCTAATCTTTACATGTGCAACTTCTGGATTTTGAATCATTCTTTTAAAACATGAATATTTTCAACTATTCCCAACATTTTAATGATCCCTTTAGAGTGGAAGCTTAACAAAAGCTTCCTTCACAAGGCATTCTATACCATCTTATCAACTGAATTATTCTTCCACCAAGTACCAAAACCCTTTTACTGGGCTTTTCAGATTTTCTCAAATTGTACCTATGATTTTAAATGTGTAAACGGAAGCCCAGAGTCCCTCTTGTTAACTATGTACCTATTTTGTGTGTGAAAAGCATCCTCTTGAAGTGATTCAATTTCCTAGTTTAGTAGTTACGCTTCTAGATATAATTATGTATTAGCCGAGGATATGAATTCTCTCACTTGTAATTATGTGATCTTCTTAGGAACCTGGCTGTGCGATAGGAAATCGTGATTAAACTTTCATTCAGCATAGTTTCTTCATCAGTCTTTGGAAGAGGTGTCAGGATTATTCTGTTGGTATTTTGTTGGTTCCTAGACTATTAATCAGTTTGTATGAAAAGCTGGGATGAGATATTGTCTCTGCCTTAAATCCTTTATATTTTGTGAGTTGTCATGGCATTTAATGTAATAGATAACTCCCTTTGGGTCATTAAAAGCAAGAAGGTCAGGTTTTTCTCTTTTCCTGACACAGCAGAGCTCTGATTAAGTGTAAAGACACAAGGTGATTTCTTCCACCATGCAATCTCCTGGGGGTGAAGTGGGGGAGGAGGATGCGGGGAGAGGAGAGAGGGGTAGAGTAATGTAAGTGATTATTTCAAATGGAAACAACTACTTGTGAGCTTATTTCACATTTGCACATGTTAACAAAACTATTAAAGTTTTCTCAAAACCTTGCTAATTGCACTCTTTCTTGTGTAAAGGCAGAAATGTCTTTGTTAGAAGGAAGAGAGATTTATTTAAACCAACCTAATAATTTTGTAAATACTACAAAGCCCCTTAATCAAAATAAAATAATTTAATATTGCACAGTCCTCTATGCATGTTAATAAATTTATCCTTGTAATCTTCTTACTCAGCTACTCTGCAGGTTACCATTCATTTAAAAATCAGATCCTTAATCATCCACTTTAATTTTTTATGTTAAAATTCTATTTGTTGCTCAAAATTTCATTCAATTTCCACTAATTTTCCCATTCCCTTGGACCACCCTCTTTTCCCCTCTCTCCCACCTCCTCCCCCCGCTTCTCCTTTTTATTTACATGATTCACAAGAATAAAAAATAAAAATAAAAATTTAGGCAAATTTGTTAAAAGCCTATGTCACAGTCATATTTAAAAATCTGCAAGTGAAGAGAGTAAGCTGGCCAAGTAAAAAATATTCTTTCTCAGTAAAAAATACTGTTAAAGTAAAATGATTGATTAGCTAGTCACTGGGGCCTGGCTACAAGAAAAAAGGATAACCAGTTGAACATTAGTCACCTGACTCACAGCCAATGAGGGGCTACTTCATCTCAGAAGAGACCTTCTATTTTAAAGTGTATTAGAAATTGCTTAAGCATTTTATCAGGATTATACATTTCTTCCTGGGAGGATGAGAATTTCTCTGCTCAAGAAAATTTTCTTGCTGAACCTATTTGAGACAAGTTTCTTTATCAATTACTACTGATAGAAGAAATTAATCTCAAAGAGCTTATCAGATGAAATTTCATATTTATCCCATCTGTTTTTTAATTAGTTTTCTTTAAGTATAGTCTATAATAATAAAAGCATAATATGCTAATTAGAAGGGACAGCCGACCGTCCTCCCAGATGTGCTTCTGGACAAAGCCATGTCAGCTGTGAGGTCTGAGGGCAGGCAGCCACAGGGGCCTGTAGCTGCAGTGGCATCAGGGGTGGGGTGATGGGGTGGCTCCTTCCCCTGATCAGCCCGGTCACCTCCCACAGAGGGAGGTCAGACTGTGGCTTAGGCCCGCTCCCCTCAGACATCCCTTGAGGGCTCCAGGACTGTGAGAGGGGGCAGGCCAGGCTGAGGGACCCTCCCTCCCCCCCAGTTCACAAATTTTCATCCACCTGGCATCTATATATATAAAGAACCAGGGGCCATCACAATTGAACAGATGACCAAACAGACAACTGAACAGGCTGCGTGGGGCGACCAGGCCAGCAGGGGGGGGGGGCAGTGGGGGACGACCAAATGACTGAACAGCAGGCTGCATGGGCGACCAGGCCAGCAGTGGGGGCAGTGGGAGATGACCAAATGACTGAACAACCATGCTGCGTGGGGCGACCAGGCCAGCAGGGCTGTTAGTGAGGGATGACCAAATGACTGAGCAGCAGGGTGCATGGGGCAACCAGGCTGGCAGGGGGGAGAGGGATGTCCATCTCCCTCAGGATCAGGCCTAAACCAGCAGTTGGACATCCCCCAAGGGGTACCGGATTGGAGAGGGTGCAGGCTGGGCTGAGGAGAGCCCCCCGCCCCACCCCCCATGCATGAATTTCATGCACCGGGCCTCTAGTTTACATATAATAAACTGCACATATTTAAAGTGGACACTTTTTTTTATGGTTCAGGATCCCGCATGACACTATCACCGCAGACAAGCTAACAAACATACACATTGTATTACATTTTTTTTAAAATTTCTCCTTCTTACTCCCCTCTCCCCAACACCAGGCAAACATTGAACTTCTTTCTGTAACTATAATTAGTGTGAATTTTTATTTTTCATAATTTCATATAAATGGATTCAAAGAGCTTGTACTTTTTTAGGGTGGGGAGTTTGACTTTCTTCATTCAACATAGTTATTTTCTAGTTCATCAATGTGTTATAATATGAAAGTTCATTTCTTTTTATTGCATAGTAGAATTCAGTTATATGGGGATAACACTATTTACTCCTTTGTTTGTTGATGGACATTTAAGCAGTTCCCAGCTGTTGGCTAAAACCAAAAACGTCTGCTCTGAGCAGCTGTGTGCAAGTCTTTGCATGAACATATGTTTCGTTTCTTTTGGATAAAAATATGAGTAGTCGAATGACTAGATCAATAGTTTTTAAGAAACTTCAAACTGCTTTTCACTATTGGCAAAAGCTGGAGAGTAGGGAAAATAAGAAGAGGTTGGAAAAAGGGTACAAACTTTCAGTTATAAGATGAAGAAGACCTGAGGATCTAATTATTAACATGGTGACTGCGGTTGACTACACTGTATTGTATATTTGAGATTTGCTAAGAAAGTAGAACTTAACAGTTCTTACACTCACAGAAAAAAGTAAAATATGTGATGTGATGATTGGTGTTAGTTAACTTGATGGGGGAAATCCTGTCACAATGCATACCTATATCAAATCATCAAGTTGTGCATTTTAACTTTCTTACAACTTTGTCAATTATCCCTCAGTGACGTTGTAAAGAAAATACTTGTACCATTTTACATTTCGAGCAGCATTGCTTAGGAGTTTGAGTTTCTCCATACAGTTGCCAACACTTTTTTTATTTTATCTAATCTAATGGGAGTAAAGTGTATCTTAAGTTCATGTTTTTATTGTTGCTAATGGGTTTTTTTGCTGTGCAAAAGCTTTCAAGTTTGCTTTATTTGCTTTTACCTAAAGACTAATTGATGTTGAACATTGTTTCATAAGCTGGTTTGCCATCAATAGCTTCTTTAGTGAGTATCAATTCTATTTTTAGTTGAATTGTTTTCTTATGATTCAATTTTTGAAAATTTATCTTTATTGTTGAAAGTACATCCCCTTTGTTTTATTTTCTCATTGACCCCGCCCCACCCCCAGGCTTTCACCACACTATTGTCTGTGTCCATGGGTAATGCATATATGCACATAAGTTCCCCAGTTAATCACTCCACACACATACACCCATCTCCTGCCTTCCTCTGAAATTCATCAGTCCGTTCCATGCTTCTATGTCTCTGGATCTATTTTGGTTATCAGTTTATTTTGTTCATTACATTCCACATGTGAATGAGATCATGTGATACTTACCTTTCTCTGACTGGCTTATTTCACTTAGCAGAACCCTCTCCATTCCCATGCTGTTGCAAATGGTAAGAGTTCTTTCCTTTTAACAGCTACATAGTAATTTGAGAGTTCTTTTTATATTCTAGATACAAGTCCTGTACTTTGCAAATAGTTCCCTCAGTTCGTGGCCTGCTTTTTTATTCTTTTAGCAGCATGATTCGTGGAGCATAAAGTTTTAAATTTTGATGAAATCTAATTTACCAATTTTTAATGAATCATATTTATGCTATAATATCTAAGAAATCTTCTCCTAACCCAAAGATATATTTCCTCCTATACTTTTACAAGAAGTTTTATAGCTTTAATTGTATATCCTTAAGTGAACTTTCTATATTATATGGCATGACTAGAGATAAAAACTCTTTTCCTTAAAAAAAATTTTTGTGTATATAAAAATATCCAATTGTTCCAGAAGGACTATCCTTTCTTCATTCAATTGTCTTTGTACTTTTGTTGAAAATCAATTATCTATCCATATGGGTCTATTTTAGACCATTTTTTTTTTTTTATTGAATCTACCTGTAAGTCTAGGCACCAAACCACACTTGATAACTTGATAAATATGGCTTTTTAATAAGTCTTAAATTAAGGTAACATCAATCTTTCATCTTTGTTCTTAATTTCCAGTTTTTAGGGAGGCTATTCTAGGTTCTTTGAAATTTCATATGGATTTTAGAATCAATTTGTAATTCCTTTAAAAATTCTGCTTAAGTTAGGAATGAATGTATAGACTAATACATGCATAGATTAATTCAGGGGAAATTGATAATTAACAAAAATTAGTTTTCTGACTCATGAACACTGTATATGTCTACTTTTTTTTAGGCCATCTTTAATTTTTCTCAGCAATGTTTTGTTGTTTTCAGTGCATAAGTATTGCAGATCTTTTGTACAAAATATATTCCCACCTATTTCATGTAATTTTATAATACTATAAATAGCATTGAGGTTTTTATTTGTAAATTTTGATCCTTAATATTTTGTTGCTAGAATATAGAATTACAATTAATGTTTGTATGTAGTTCTTATATTCAGCAACTTTGTTAAACTCACATATTATTCATTTCTAGTACTTTTATTGTTATCTTCAAATAAAGACAGTTTTATCTCTTCCTTCCCAATATGGATCTCTTTTATTTCTTGCTTTATTGAACTGGCAAGAACTTACATTACAATATTGAATGGAAGTGGCGGCAGCTAACATCTTTGTGTGTGTGTGTGTGTTTCTGATTTTAGGAGCAAAACAGTCTTTCACCATCTATAATAATAAAAGGGTAATATGCTAATTAGACCAGATGTCCTCCTGGACAACCTTCCAGATGAAGCTGGGGCTGCGATGGTAGCCCTGGTCCTGGGTGCCAGAGGGAAGCTAGTGCTAGCAGCCAGGGGAAAGAAGGCCTACTCTTGCATGAGTTTCGTGCACTGGGCCTCTAGTTAAGTATAATGTCATATGTAGGTTTCTGTAGTGCCCTATAGCAACTGGTGAAATTACCTTCTATTACCAATTTGCTCAAAGTTTTTCTGTTGTTATTTTGTCTTTTTAATACTGACCTTAGGACATGAGAGAGAGAGAGAGAGAGAGAGAGAGAGACTGATTGGTTGCTGCCCATGTCCTGAGGCTGATTGAACCTGAAAGCTGCGTTATGCCCTGACTGGGGATGGAATCTGCCACCTTTTGGTGTATGGGACATACCTCCAACCAACGGAGTCATACTGGCCAGGACAAAGTTTTGTTTTTGTTTTTGTGTGTGTGTGGGTTTTTTTGTATTTTTTTTTTTTTGGTAGGGGAATGTTTTTGTTTGTTTTTTTGTTGTATCATAAATTGGTGTTAAATTATTTTCTTTTCTGCAATAACTGTGATGACTACATGGTAAATTACATTCGATTGTTAAACTAAACTTGCTTTCTAGAAATAAACCCCACCTAGTCATACTGTAGTGTCCTTTTTTACATGTGGTTAGATTTGATTTGTTGATATTTTGTTAATGATATTTGCTCTACATTCATGAAGGAGATTAGTCTGTAATTTTTCTCTTATATCTTTATTAAGTTTGATACCAGAACAGGTTTATTTTGAATTCATAAAATATATTGGGAAGTGTTTGTTTCTTTTTGAGTTTTTAGAAGAATTTCTGAAAGACTGAAATTCCTTAATGTTTGATAGGGCTCACTAGTAAAACTATCTGAATTTGAAGTTTACTTTCTGGGTCATTGTATATAATTATGAATTCACTGTCTTTATTAAATATAATCAATTTTATTAGTTGTGGTATTGAGGAATTTACAAATGTGTTTTATAAGAATCTGTCCATTTAATCTAAATTATCAAATTATTATCATAGAGTCATTCACAGTGTCCCTTTATTATTCTTTTAATGCCTTTAAGATTTGTGATGACATCTATTTTCTACTGAAGATATTTATAATTTCCATTTTCTCTCTGTTTTTATTATATTTTATTTATCCACTTTATTTTTTCAAAGAAGCAACTTTGGTAGTTTTGGTTTTGTTATTATTATCTGTTTCTGTTTCATTAAATCTTGCCTTTATTTTTATTTACTTTTGATTCAGGCTTAATTTGACTATATTCTAGTTTTATAGGGTCAAAACTTAAATATTTGACATGAGAATTTTGTTTTAGAATACAAGATTTTTAAATTATCAGTATATTTTTTTATCATTGATTTAGCTGCTCCCACACATTCTGATGTGGCATATTTTCTTTATTATTCAATCAAAATATTTTCTTATTTCTTAAGAGATTAAGACAAACCTCCACCAGTGTAGAGGGACCCTTCCTCTGTGCATGATCTCTTCTCCAGTACCTTCGCTGTACATCCCAGCCACTAATATCTGAGCTCCCATAGCTGCCCCCTCAGATCTCCATCTCCCTTCTCTTTTCCAGGAAGATGTCCCCAGCCTGAAAGCCAGGCAATTGTGGGATGATCAGAGGCTCACCTCAGTGTATTTTGTTTCTTGCAAATATCAGTCACCCACTGTCCATTTAGTGCCTCGTTTTTAACACTTTTATAGTTGTTTTGGGTGGCAGGGTAAGGCCAATGCCAGTTACTTAATTCAATGGCATTTGGTGTGCTCTAACAGTTATTGTCATAGACAATACCTAGGTGAACATCTCTCACACAAACACTCATCAGTCAGGGTTCCCTCAGCACCCATCTATCCAGTGCTTCCCCAGTCCTGTGTTTTGCTAATGTTACTATATTTTATGTTTGTTTTAATATCACTCTCCAAAGTGATCTTATTTTTACCATCAGCCTTCTTCCAATGGAAAGTAAACTTCAAGAAATTGAGTATCTTGTTTGTCTTGGTATCCTGTTGTATGAAACAGAAGTCAGAAAATAGTACTGATCATGAATAGTTGTTGAATGTGCTAAGAAGTTAATGAATTAATGACCTTTTGGCCCTGGGTGCGTAGCTCATTTGGTTAGAGCATAGCCCTGATATGCCATGGTTGTGGGTTCGATCCCCAGTCAAGGCACATACTATAAGAAGTAACCAATAAATGCATAAAGAAGTGGTACAACAAATTGATGTTTCTCTCTCTCAAATCAATTTTTTTAAATAACCTCTTTTTGGGCTTTTGGATTATTTTTTAGCTATCATTTGCCATGAGTCAGTAAAAAAACAAAACAAAACAAAAACATTTTATTTAATCTTGAGACAATTTGACAGCTTACTTTTCACAATTTTTATACCAAATTACTGTGAGCCTTGAGGAACCCAGAACTAGGGCAGACTACTAAGTATAACCACATTTGTATAAATTATATAAACCCAATAAGGATGTTTACTGATTATGTGAACTCGGTAAGTTCTGTGAGGTCTAGGACAGTCAGTGTTTTATCTATCCTTTTCACTTAGAACCTTTCATAGTACCTGGGACACAGTAATAATGCAGTAAATATTTTTTGAATGATTGAATGATTGGTAATGGACTTTATTTTCATTTCAAAACACCCAGGTTTATTATTATTATTATTATTATTATTATTATTCCAATAGTTATATGTCTGCTGAATATGTCCTGGGTATGGTAGAAAATAAAATAACATATTACAAAGAAATTCTAGTATGTGTTCTAAAAAAAGCCATGAAAAGCAGGACTTGGGAAAGCAGCGGTCAGATTGGGCACGACCACATGCACGCTGGGGTCCGCTTGGCCTTTGTGCTGCTGACTGCTTGCTCCAGACTAGAAAAGTGTTAGCCAGGTTCCCATCAGGTCACCTGATACTTTGTAATAAGTGCTCCCATTTTAAAGGGTTTAAAAGTATGTGTGTATGAAGCAAACCACTTCCAATCTAATATATCTTTTTTTTTTAAATGTTTTTATTGATTTTTAAAGAGAGAGAAATGGAGAGAGAGAGAGAGATAGAAACATCCATGAGAAAGGAACATCACCGATTGGCTGCCTCCTGCATGTACCCCGACTGGGGATCAAGCCCACAACCCCGGCATGTGCCCTGACTGGGAATCGAACTATGACCTCTTGGTTCTTGGGTCAACTCTCCACTGCTGAGCCACACAGGCCGGGTGAATTTAATATGTCTTTATTGTAAAGTTGCTCTAGCTAGACCATCGTATCTGGAAATTATTCTCAACATTCTCCTTAAAAACTTTAATACATAGCACAATTAAAACATTTGCTAAAAAATCCAATTGGAACCTAACTAAATAAAGATTTTACATCTTATTGGTAACTTTACTAGTTGCATCATAACTTTAGCCACAGTTTCTCTATTCAAATTTTGCTTTTGTTTTTCTGCTTTTCTTTCATTTTTCTTGTTCTCTTAGATACATGCCATGCTACGTTGGGTCAGTCCCCTGTTGGATCCTAGTAGATATTCTATCTTTTTAAAAAAATATATGTTATTGATTTTTTTCAGAGAGGAATTGAGAGTTAGAAACATCGATGAGAGAGAAACATCGATCAGATGCTTCCTGCACACCCCCTACTGGTGATGTGCCTGCAACCAGGGTACATGCCCTTGACCAGAATCGAACCTGGGACCCTTGAGTCTGCAGGCTGACGCTCTGTCCACTGAGCCAAACTAGTTAGGGCTATTCTATCATTTTTAATAAGCAAATTTCTCTGTCAGGATTTTTAGTTTTTGGAAAATGACTCTGGTTTTCTTAAGCAGAAAATGAATTTAACTGAGGGAGATTCAGCTCTCACAAAACAGGCACATAGACAAGAACAAGGAAGCTTGGGAGCCAAGGTGCTGGAAATATAAACTAGGTCAGACTGCAGGAAAACCTGGGGCTTCAGCTAGTGCTGGTATGAGCCTTACTTTCTATATGCATAGCTAAATCTTTGTCATTTCCAGGTGTAAGTCATATTACTTGAATTTAGGTCACATGGAAGCCCCCCTCCCCCACCAATTCCTGAACTGCAGTAGAAAGAAGGCTTTCCCTTTCCTTTAAAGATTATTGCTATGTTAATAATACAACATGCAAACTCCATTCTGATCTCCCAATAAAGATAAAAATCAGAGGCGTGTGTTTGTTTCTGGTCAGTCAAAGCAAAGTAAAACAAACAACATTGCATTGTCTCTCTTATATAGTACCTCTATGTACCTGATTTTGGAATAAAGTGGAATAGTGGTTAGTGGAATGGAAGCATTAGAAATAGAAGGCATGCATACAAGTCCTTTGGTTGATCTCTCCCCTTGACCCCCACCTCCCCTACCTTCCCTCTGAGGTTTGAGCAGCTGATCAATGCTTCTCTGGCTCTAGACCTGTTTTTGTTCATCGGTTTCTGTTGTTCATTATAGTCCACAAAGGAGTGAGATAGTAGCTCTGTGACCCGAGGCAAGCTCCTTACCTTTCCTGACCCTAGGTCTTCTCAGTCAGCCACCGGGAGTAAGAACATCTGTCTCTCAGGTTTGTTGTGAAGATGAAATGAGAACCTGTATGTAAAGCCTTCAGCAGGTCATGGTAATTTATTGTGGCTACTTGCCAAATACTCATTTCTTACCCCTTTTCTCTAGAATGCTCTCCAACTCCTGAAACACCCTAATACAATCACCCCTCTCACATATGCTAACTGCATCCCCGCAGGAGAGTAATTTCTGTCAAACTCAGGCAGTGTGAACAGACCTTAAGTTCCTTCTTCGGGAAATGGAAGTCATGATGGCCACCATACTCCCTTCACTACTCCTTTACCATTCATTGCTCCCTTACACTGAGTCCTCCTTTCTCATTATGACTAACCTGTGCCATTTGCAATATTTCCAGTTGTTCCTATTGTTTCTCAGTAACCTTAGAGATTCTCTTAAGGGATCAAAAAAATTAATGCCGCGTTCAGTTAAGAGTGGTAAAGACCATGTAATTATTGAACATTAAAATAAGTAGTTAAATGTTTGAAGGGGAAACATTGGTTATTAAAGGGAATTTCTCAATGTACGCTAAAAATAGAAGAATCAGTTTTAAAAACAGGCTATTGTGTTTGAAATTAAAAGAGAAATAAATGTTATAAATTAAAATTTGTGAGAAAGTGTTAAGAAGAGTGGTTCTTGAACGTTACTGAGTCTAAGTATAACCTAGTGAACAACTATCTGCAGGATTCCCAATCTCACTCCAAAAATAGGGATTTGTTAGTTCTGGTATGGGGCCCAAGAATCCACATTATTAACCACACTCTTTGGTGCTTTTGATTATCTAGTCCAGAGGGCCTCCCCCCCTCCCTAATAATACAACATGCAAACTCCATTCTGATCTCCCAATAAAAATAAAAATGACACAAAGAGTGGTTCTTGAACGTTACTGAGAGATCAGAACGGAGTTTTATTGGGAGATCAGAAAGGAGTTTGCATGTTGTCTTATTAACATGGTAATAATCTTTAAAGGGAAGGGAAAGCCTTCTTTCTACTGCAGCTCAGGAATTAGGGGGGACTTGCATGTGACCTAAACTCAAGTAATATGACTTACACTTGGGAATGATAGAAAGATTTCTTGAAGCGTTTTTACCCACCATGAATATTTCCAAAAGGTGGAGGAATGGGACTGATCTCTGGACAGTAGCAGGCAGTGGCTCCTTAATAGTTATAAAGCGAGATAGCATACTAGTGGATGAGGACCAAAATGAGTTCATGAAGGTGTTCCGTCTGGCAAAAAGCGGGTTTAAAATGTTGTTTGTAAAGCCCTTGGGCTGAGCCTGCTTTCCTCAGGTAACTTGTTGGCCCTTTCCCTCCTGCTTGTAGTCAACCAAGCTGTATTCACACGTAAGTGACATGGCTGACCCTGAGACATTATTTTGTGAGCTTTAAGATTTAAAGGATCCCCTTCTAAACCGTAGAAAACTCAAGATATATGAGGTATGTAAGAGCTTCTTGGTGATGATTATTTATTACTAGAGGCCCAGCGCACGAATTCATGCACAGGTGGGGACCAGGGGGTCCAGTAAGCCCGCCCCAATGGGGCCCCATTGGGCCGGGCCAGTGAGCGGAGGGGCTGCGGGGCCCAGATCAGGCTGGTTGGCTGCCACAGTGTGCATTATAGCCACCGGTTGTTCTGGTCATTCTGCTGTTCCAGTCGCTGGGCTTTTATATATAGAGATTTATTTTTTAATTGACTTTATTGGCCTGATACTGGTTAATAAAGTTATATAGGTTTCAGGTATATAATTCTATAATGCATCAACCTTATATTGTGTTGTGTGTTCACCACCCCAAGTCAAGTCTCCTTCCATCACCAATTATCCTCCCTGTAATCTCTCCTACCCCCTTCCCTCTTTTCCCCTCTGGTAATCAGAGTACTGTTGTGTGTGTCTGTGAGGTTTTTTTAATTTGTATTGTTGTTGTTTTTGCTTAATCCCTTCAAAGTTCTAACTTGGCCAGGCCAATCCAGAGTTGAATTATGAACTATTTTACTCTCAGGGCTGACATATTCTGAAGGACTCTATGCAGGCTGCATCCGTAACCCGCTTCCATATTATTTTGGCTTACTTCTCTGTTCACCCTTCTCGACTATGAGCTGAGTTTCTGTGCTTGCCTTTTCCTCAGAACCCAGAACATTATAGAGAACTTAATAGACATTTAAAAGTTTGTTAAAATGAAAAGGCAAAAATGAAGAAAAAGAAGAGATGAAGGAAGGATGGAAATAAGGAAGGAAGAGAAGACAATGGAAGAATATAATGGAGGAAAGAAAAAAAAGAAAAGGAGAATGGTTAAAACAGGAAAGGAAGAAGAAAGGATGTGAGACTAGTTTCATTTGTAGAAAATCTGGGAACTGACTAATTGTATTCCCCTCATTTTAAGAAAATGTGAATGGGGATATGGCCTATTTTAATTGACAAAGTTTCTAGGTCATAATCAAAATCAGAATTTGGCATATTTGAACGAAGATGGAAAAAAAAAGAATCATTTGCGTATCAGACCGTGGGTTCTCAAATATTGATAGAATTGCCCCAGATTTTGTTTTGTGTCACTTAAGTAGTCTCCTGCTGGTTTTCTGAACTAAAAATGTTAAATGAATATTTTGGAAGATTATTTCAAGTTTGCAATTGCTAATAATGGAGCATCAGAAAAACACCAATGCATTATTTATATTTTAATCTAATCATAGGCTTTGTCACTATCTATGCACACAGTCTATTTTTGTGTTGGTCTATGTTTTCTTATTAGAAAAATAGCTTATAAGATAGAAAGATGCCATCTGTTGCTTTCAGAAAATTAAGCTCATTTAAAATTGATTACCAGAAATCCTCTGTTATTTTGTTTGTTGGCTTTGGTATCTCCTTTTAAAATAAAACTACCCAAAACAGGGTTCTTTAAAATCAAGTGAATTGGAAATCTATAGTTGTTTAGACATACCACTCCAAGTAAGATGGGTAAGAGAGTGGTATGGAAGAAAGAAGCATCAGGGGTAAGGTATTCATCCAGACCCTACTATGATCTTAATACCTCTGGTAAGTTACGTAATTTTCCTGAGATTCAGATTTTCATCTGTAGGTTGACCAAAGGGCTCAAATTCAATTTGTAAGAACTTAGAATTAATTGACAGTACCACACTATCAATTAATTACACATATGTCCCAGTCCCATTATCCAAAGGCAAAATGCCCTTGGGCAAGTAACTTAAACTCTCTGATCCTATTTTCATTACTATACAATGGAAATTATTAAAAATACATACTTTTCATGGTTTTTTTGAGAAAATTAAATGAGAAACTGTATATGAAATAAATAGCAATTGCCACATAGTGGTACCATCATTTTTTGTTGATGACCCTGGCCTAGGTCATCTAGGAAATAACCTATGACTTTTATGTCTGATTAATTGAAGAAAAATAGGAATTTAGAAATGACTGAAAAATGGTGGCACCTTCCCTTTTCCAATATCCTATATAATAAAAGGGTAATATGCAAATAGACCAAATGGCAGAAAAACCAACCAACCAATCAAAGTGTAATATGCTAATGTGATGCTAAGGCTGCTCAACTGCTCCCTATGACATACACTGACCACCAGGGGGCAGATGTCAACTGGTTGCCAGTAGCTATGATGTGCACTGATCACCAGGGGGCAGATGCTCCAACCAGTAGGTTAGCTTGCTGCTGGGGTCCGGCTGATCAGGACTGAGCGAGATGGATCGGACATGCCGTGGAGCCCTCCTGTGGTTCCTCCCTGGCCCAATCATGCACCAGTGGGGTCCCTCAGCCTGGCCTGTGCCTCTCACAATCATGGACCCCTCAGGACTGAGCGAGATGGATCGGACATGCCGTGGAGCCCTCCTGTGGTTCCTCCCTGGCCCAATCATGCACCAGTGGGGTCCCTCAGCCTGGCCTGTGCCTCTCACAATCAAGGACCCCTCAGGGGATATTGGAGAGCCGGTTTCAACCGGATCCTGCAGGCCACTCCCCTTGGGAGGGCGCCAGATGCAGGGATCATGGCTGGTGAGCTCTGCTGCAGCAGCACAAGCCTCTCCCAATTGGGACTCATTGGGCGTGAGCCCAAGGCAGGCACAGTGGGGCCGGGATGAGTGGGAGCAGCAAGTAGGAGCTGCAGGCAGCATTGGACTATGGGTTTCGGTCCAATCCTTGCAGACCACCCAGAGGGACCCCACCCATGCATGAATTCATGCATTGGGCCTCTAGTCACTAATATAAGGGGACAGATATGAAAATTCTAAGAAAGAAAGCCTCATTGATAACCTACCTATTACTACATTGTTAATGTTTACATTTTTGACATATATACAGGCAAATGAGTGAGTTAGATATAAAGGTTGCAAAATATACCAACCAGTCATTTAACAAATGCACTGAGCTCACAGAATGTTGAGCAATTCCAGTGACATCATCTACCCAGAGGGCTATGCAACATGCCTCCAGGGGGAAGATGAAGCACATGCCCCAGATACAGTTTAAAGAACAACATATCAACAAGGACAAATCAATAACCTATGAAATGAATGCCTAAGTGCTGAAGGGACCCTTTGTAAAGCTTTTTCAAAGCACCAAGATAACTAAAAGGATAGTAACAGTGTGCATAAAGGAAGGCAAATAAGACCATAACTCAGTTACAGAGCACTTAAGGCCAGACCAAGAAACAAAAAAATCAGTTTGTGAATGTTTGAATTTCTTCTCCTTCTTTCAGTTTTTATTTTGGTCGTGTTTTGTTTAAAATTCATATACAACAGTGTTTTATCAATAGGTTCTGAATAACTTGCCCCTTCTAGCATCACTTTGAATATTGTCAAAAATTTATTAAAATTATTGAAGTATAATTTACATACAATCAAATGCATTTATTAAACATTCATTTTTAAAAGAATACAAGTTTCTCAAAAATAAGAATAGCATTTATTTTGTATTTTTAAAATTTTATTTATTAAATTGATTGGGTTACATTGGTCAACATGAACATGTAGGTTTCATATGTGGGTTTCTATGTTACCCACTAAGATCTTAGTGTTACCCACTAAGATCTTGACTTTGGACTAGTCATCCAGTATTAAGGAGAGACTCAGAAAATATAAGATGAGAAAATAGAAGAAAATGAAACCACTTCAAAACCACATTAATTTTAGTGAAAATCACTTAATTTCTAGGAGTATTTCCAAAAGCATTTTCTGTATGTTTTGTTTGATTACTAGTATATTTGAGGAGAAGAACTGGAAAAAATTATTTTAAGTATTTTTTTGTTCTGGAAATTGTTATTAGAATAAAGTTTCATACCAGTGCAATAGAGTGGGTACTTCCAAAGCAAGTAGCTTTAAAAAATTCCTCACTTTATAGTAAGTTTGGTAGCTTGGAGATTATGTTTATAAACACTTCAATATCATTTGGTTGACCAATGTATAACTTCTTAAAATATCCTGCATGGTAGCAAAGAGACCAAAAGTGTTATCACTCATGGAAACATATTTGTTTTATAAAGGGATTGATTTGATACCTTTCAGAATATCCTTAACGAAGAAAAGAAGTAATTTTTGGCATGAAAAGGAACATTTTGCATCCAGAAGTTGACTGAAGTTTAGTTTAACAAATACAGGATTTCTTTTGCTGTACAAAGAAATCTTGTACTTGTTAAACTAAATTTTAGTCAACTTCTGGAAATTGGATCAATAAATTAGAAAATTGTGTGTGTGTGTGTGTGTGTGTGTGTGTATTTATGTGTGTCAGTAATAACACCAAAATGACACTCCTGTTTTGAATTGCAGAATAGTCATTTTGTGTCCCGGTATATGTGTCTTTTTTTCTTTAAGGACTTATTTTGTAGTGTTGTATTTTAGTCTGAGGTGTGTGCTGGACTTCAGCCCTTGCCATTCTTGCTGCAATGGCACAATAGGATATCTTACTGCGATATCTTTTAACCAAGTCTCCACATAACCCCTGTGAATATGTGAATCTCTAGTCACAGGTGCATGAGGATATACCAGTTTGTGGCTTGTTAGAATCTGTCTTTGCACCTGTGCCCATGAATCTACAGCACAACCACTCACATGTAGACTCAGCACAGCTCTCAGCCACTTCCTTCCCACTATTTAGAAAATAATAACAATAAATGTTTGTATATGTAGAACTAAATATAGTTGTAGTAGCTAAAAAATTCTAATAGTTATTAAAGGTTATCCTACAAGAACCAAGAAGCAAATCTGTTCATTAGTATCTTTGTAAATTTCTATTGAACAGAATTATTTGTGTGGCAGGTATGAGTGCAATTAAGAGCTGTGAATGGTGCATGGCGTTTTTCTCCTTGAATGGAAGTTAAAAATGCTTACAAGGGTTGAACACCATATTTATTCATATAAAAATAAATAGTTGAACAATTAGATATGTGGTAGGTTGCACCAAAATTAATTATCTAATTGCTTTCCTGGGCTCTAGTGTCCAGACTAGGCTATAACATGCTCACATCGGTCACAGTCTCATAGTCTGTGTTTTGATATAGATAATGGTTGCTGCCGAGTTTGCAGCACCTCACGTGGACCCCCAAAGGAGTTCCTCAGGCCCTGTCTCCTTCAGAGACATTGCAATCTTTATACCAGGAATGTTGACATTGACTGCAGTGTCAGCGCTCACTAAGGAAACTGTCCTGGATCTAGACCTTCGTATGGATTTTCTTCTAGATCAGTGGTCAGCAAACTGTGGCCCCTTGAGTGTGGCTCTTCCACAAAATACCACATGCAGGTGCGCATGCACAGTGCGATTGAAACTTCGTGGTCACACTGAAGGGGCTAAAGAGCCGCATGTGGCTCGCGAGCCGTGGTTTGCTGGCCACGGTTCTAGATGCTAATTTTCCTCTGGGTATTGCCCTGTTGAACCTCATTGCCTAGGTACCTTGAGATGATTATGAATAGAGTCAAAAATCCTCTGAGTGCTCCTAGTGGTCACCTACAGGAAGGAGAAAGGGCACACACTATAAAATGTGTGAGCTTTAATATCAATAATGTTTATGTATACTGAGAGCTCAAGTAGATCCATAATCACACGAAGAGGAGCATGTGCTGAAGAGAAAGCGCCTTTTATGGGAAATAAACTTCAGCCTTCCGGCTTTAATGTTTATCAGCATCTTCAGAGGCATTTATGGCCCCTCACACATTTCTTTACTATTCCTTTATTGATTAAGTAGTGATGCCTTCTGGACCTAGGGCATAGTCCACTATCTTCCCATTAAAATGAAGGAATACCTTGTTTGTTGCAGGTTCGTTTCAAGCAGTTGGCTTGTGGGAATCTGAGAGACGCTGCTGTCCATGACATGTTGGAGTTATCATGATCAACTACTCAGTCTGGATTTCACCCAGTGGCCAACAGATCTGCATGGTAGACAGCAAGGGTTGGATTTTTAAGAAGAGTAAACCAGGTAAGATTTGAGAGAGACATCTGATCCTTTATCACTTGCTCTAAGTCAGCTGTTCTCAACCTGTGGGTTGTGACCCTTTGGGGGTCGAACGACCCTTTCACAGGGGTCGCCTAAGACCATTAGAAAACACATATATAATTACATATTGTTTTTGTGATTAATCACTATGTTTTAATTTGTTCAATTTGTAACAATGAAAATACATCCTGCATATCAGATATTTACATTATGATTCATAACAGTAGCAAAATTACAGTTATGAAGTAGCAACGAAAATAATTTTATTTTGGGAGGGTCACCACAACATGAGGAACTGTATTAAAGGGTCGCAGCATTAGGAAGGTTGAGAACCACTGCTCTAAGGGCTTTTGTGTGCTGCCAAGCTGTATTGAATAACTTAGAGCTTTTGCATTTTTTTTTCTAAGTCCACTGAATGGGTTGTTAAAGACTGCTGATCCCTTGGATTCAGGAGAATATATATAGTAATAATTGAGTCCTTTTCCTCAAGCGGAAAGAGCAGTTCTTTTCGTATATGTGTAAAGCAGGCACAAGAATGCTATGGATGCTAGTTTAATGCAATAGCCAAAAATTGCAAGCTAAAGAGACTTCCTCTTTAACCCACTACTCTGAACCACAATGGAATAAACACTTGTACTTTTGAAGGTGCAGTAAAGAATGTGTTGCCATTAAATATTTACATTATAGAAATGTATCAGTTCATAGCATATGATCTTATAAATCACTTCAAGGTTACTCCAGTTTAGAAGATTATAGTATTATTCTGCCTTTTATTTCTTTGAAAGTATTTATCATTCTAATTTGTTCATCTAAGCATTATTAAAAATAATGATACAATGACATACTCTATTGTTATTGTGGCTTGTAGAATTTAAAATTTAGGTACTCTTTTCTACCTTTGTATATTATGTTCTATAAACAATTCTTAACTATTAACCATAGTTTGATCAGATCCTCTTATCTTTAACTCTCTTCCTCCTCCATGATATGATTTAACCTTGTTATTAACAATTACCTGAGGAAACCAGTTATTCTTGCTCTCTGACCTTAAGACCATTAAATATTTTATAGCTTATTTGAATTTTATGCATTCAAAAGCAAGAGTTTATTTATTTTTTTAAATATATTTTATTGATTTTTTACAGAGAGGAAGGGAGAAAGATAGAGAGTTAGAAACATCGATGAGAGAGAAACATCGATCAGCTGCCTCCTGCACATCTCCTACTGGGGATGTGCCCGCAACCCAGGTACATGCCCTTGACCGGAATTGAACCTGGGACCCTTCAGTCCACAGGCCAACACTCTATCCACTGAGCCAAACCAGGTTCAGCAAGAGTTTATTTTAATATCAACTATAGACACATAAATATATTATTGATTTTTTACAGAGAGGAAGGGAGAAAGATAGAGAGTTAGAAACATCGATGAGAGAGAAACATCGATCAGCTGCCTCCTGCACATCTCCTACTGGGGATGTGCCCGCAACCCAGGTATATGCCCTTGACCGGAATTGAACCTGGGACCCTTCAGTCCACAGGCCAACACTCTATCCACTGAG
>NW_006293318.1:1195926-1206058 GCF_000327345.1 Myotis davidii
GTGTATTCCTTTTGCTCTCAATTATATGAAGACTAACTCAGATAATTATTTGTCAATTCTGATGACTGGAAATCAAACCCTATTCTCCCACTTGCCTTTATATAGCTGAAGTGCCATTATGGGATGGTTGAAAAGAACAGCGTGTTCTACAATGTCTAGTAAAAACGTTGTGGGCTGGAAAATATGATGTAAATTATCAGGATTGAAAATATGAGTTCTATCTCCAGCACTGGAAATATTGCAGATGGAATTGAAATGTGACTCAAAAATGTGATTTTATAAAAATGATAGCAATTCAAAGTAGATTGAAAACTAATTGTGATAGAAAAGTTTTAAGGGTTTAAATCTATTTTCATGATTCTTTGGTACTGGAATTTAGGTAGGCTTTAAATCTCAGGAAATTTCCTCCAGTATATCCTACTTGGATTAAACCAGCATCAACATCACATATATGCCATCTCTGTCTAGACTTCTAATCTAAAAAGTCTTAAAATTGAAGACTAACCCCTCACAATGTTAGCAATACCTGTGAGCAAGTTTGTTCCCATCATTCCATGACTTAGTAAACTGTACCTAAAGTCTTGGATGTCAACATTCTTCTTTCTTGACACATAATTTTCCCAGTTCTGCCATGCAAGTGAAAAGTATAATAAATAGAACCACAAGTATTACAAAAAATCCATATGTAATAATTGAGGTACAAAGGGTACATTATTTCAGTTATTGGGAGTTAGACTGTAAATATTAGAAATGTCATGGGTGTGCAGTAACTCAAAGCAGTGTACGTGGGCTGTAGAAGTTGGCTGCTAGCAAAGCTGACACACTGGAAAGGCATCAACAAATTTCCAAGCCCAGAATCCCAACTTCTAGTAATTCTCAAATTTGTACCTAGTTCTCCTTCCCTGTTCCTGAGTATCTTCTGGACATAGTTAATGCAAATTAGATTATCAATGCTGATGAAAGCAAAGGAAGTACAGTTATTATAATACAATGTCTAGGCTACCTTATAATAACTTTTGTTCAAAAATAGAGGCCTGGTGCACAGATTCATGCACCAGAGGGGTCCCTCAGCCTGGCCTGCGGGGATCAGTGGACCTCCGTGCCACCGCAGCCCGGCTTTACCCACCAGCTCATCGGGCTCCCGCCCGCTGTCCATGACAATCCCACACAGCGCCAAGTGGCAGGCAGCCGGGGAGGAGCCCAAGCCCAGGCCAGGTGCTGTGCTGCTCCTGCTCATCCTGGCCCCACTGCGCCTGTGCTGCCGCTGCTTGGTAGGCTCACTGCTGCTCCACTGCGGTCTCCACGTGCCTGTCCTAGGGCAACCGGCGGGCCCATGACCAAACAGCTGCCACTCGTCATCACAGCCTGGTTCCTTGTGCGGCACTGGAGAAGCGGCTGCGGGCTCACGCCCAATCAGTCTAGATGCCTGGACTGGGAACCGTGAGCTTGGTGCCCATTGGTCAGCTGAACAGCGCTCCTGCTGTGGGAGCCCACTGACCACCAAGGGCCAGCTCCTGCATTGAGTGTCTGCCCCCTGGTGGTCAGTGCACATCATAGCTACTGGTCAATGGGTCGACCAGTAGCTAAGGCTTTGATATATATAGATTAATGTTTGTTTCCCAGTGGGAGCCGGCAGCACAATGAACACATGCTTCCCCAGCAGGAAGGGAAGTGTTTTATCCATCCGATCTTTCATCAAATAGAACACTTAATTAAGCCAGAACCTTCTGAAATACATGATTAGAAGACCTTAAAAAAAAAAAACTGTCCTGAAAGGGATGGTAAATTATAGTTTGATCTCATTTGTCCTAAATTCTGCTCATCATTCACCCATGAGTTATAGCCGATTCTCCCTTGTGAGGTATGCCGCGTGACTAGTTCTCAACAATCTGTTGGATTTACTAAGAAAGAACCACATCTTGGAAATGACTGTTTCAAATGGTCTCCTAATAATCAGAAGGTAAATGCATTAAGCATCTTTCTCACTGCCAAGTCTTATATCCCACCCCGTGAGTCAGTGGCTGGCCTCTGCGTCTGGCATGCTTTGTGAGATGTAATGAAGAGCAGGATTTAAGCGGAACTCTGGGACGGGACTTTGAAGTTCCCCCAAATATGTTGGTTATACAGATCAATAGCAAATTCAGCATGCCTTTTCCACAGGCATGTTGTTTCTTGTCTGGAAACTGTTACAGGCTCAAGCAAGTGTTTTTCACATGCTACTAGTAAACCCAGTGACTGTGGTTTGAATATATACCAAGGAGGAACTTACAATGTAAGTTTAGAAACAAATCTGTCACAAATCAGAATCAAGTAATGCTAGATGTATAGATGTGAATGCAAATATCTGCCATAACATAGGAACAAAGTGTATCATTTATGACATCACTCTTCCCTGTATTAGCTTCTTTCCACATTGCTGTATTTCCCCTGCCAGACTATATACATCCTAAGGTTGGGCAATGGTTCTTTCCTATTGAGCAGTCATCATTCCTATAATAGTGCCTGGCAAATGGGAATCCTTTGATGATGATTGAATGAGTTTTTATAAATGTCTGGCACCTAATAGTCCCTTAACTTGTTCTTATCAATAACTGAATTAATGAAATTATGAAAGAATGGGTAGTGAAATGTTTTAAAAGTCACAAATGTGACTTTTAATGGCTAAAAGAAAATAATATGCTCTTTGTATTTACTTTAGAAATCAATTACACTGGAAATTCTTATTCTAATATTGAATTTGACACATTGGAAGTAAAATTTCTTGCCAATATTTCCAAATTGCACACTCTATTAATTTTTTTACAATAAAATGATCTTCCTGCTGGCAAAGAGTGACATTTATAGTATACTTTGTGTTAATTCCACCTTATTCTGCCCATACCTCCACAGTCACCTAATCTTTTTTTTTTTTTTTTTTGTAACTCTCACCATGGTTGAAAACAAATTAAAGCAGGTACTTTTAGCAGTTTGAAGGATATTTAATAAATTCTTTAAAAGGACTATTACAATAATTATAATAAGCATCATATTGTTTCTGTTACTGTTATTAATGAGGGCGGGGGGAATTCCCTGCTATAGTTGTTACGTAGGAAAACCTAACTATCCTAATCTGATTCAATTCAAGGTCTGACTATCCCAGAGAAGATTCCAACACTGGCCAAGTGGCTTGTACATCCAAGGGCCCTCATGTTTTTGACGATCCCGTGTGGTTTCAAAAAGTCAGTACAGAAAGCTGGGCAGTGGTCTCATTTACCCACTAATCATTGCTTGCCTTGTGCAGGAAGAATGAGCCATTCTTTCATTCTTTGTGGAATGGACAAGAGCACCAGGTCTATTTACTCCTGGGCACATAAGGACCTGCCCCCCAAAACATTACCAGCTCTTCAGGTCACCTTGACATCTACCAACTTTCAGGTGTTTTACCTCCACTCTCAA
Organism: Myotis davidii; assembly: GCF_000327345.1. Taxonomy (NCBI): domain Eukaryota; kingdom Metazoa; phylum Chordata; class Mammalia; order Chiroptera; family Vespertilionidae; genus Myotis; species Myotis davidii. The sequence continues at coordinate 1,199,362 of NW_006293318.1, forward strand.
TCCTCCACAATGAAGAAGAGCAAAGAGATGTTGTCTTCTTTTTTTAAAACTATTTTATTAAAATATGATTGGCATGCAAGAAAGCTGTATATTCTAAATGTATACCACTTGAGGAGTTTGAGGATAAGTATACACTCATTAAGCCATCACCACCATCAAGGCCGTACACATAGGGATGTTCTCTTAATTGGCATTAAACTTGAAGTACCAATTTATAAAGAAAATCACACAAAAATGATCTTGCAGTTATCTAGTAATTTCAACAGTAGTTCTAAGTGTTTATTTGTAAGCCTTTAATTTCACAACCTTCTAATGTTATTTGGTTTCTTTGCATGTTTGTGTCCTTATATAACCCTACATTTATATTTGTTATAGTCATTAAGACACCAAATTGTATTTTTGAACATATTTAAATTCCTTAGTTATACTGATACCTCCTTGTGGGTACTGTTGCAATTGATTTACAGTGTAGGCCGGTACCTAATGAAGTGTTAAACATTTAGTATCTCCCCAATAAATGTTTGCTGAATTAATGAATGAGAGCTTTCTGCACACTACTTTTGCATCATCTTCAGATGCCCATGCTTTGACTCTCACCATATCTTCAAGTAACTTTGAAATTCTGGTTATCATTCCATTTAACTTTCATTTGAAAATCACCCAGAAAAATATTTATTAATATCTACTATGTCGTAACGTAGAGCTGTGCTTCTCAGGCCTGTTATATTCCCTTCATTGTCCTGAAAAAAAAATCGATCTAGATGCAGAGACAAGACAAAACCTCATAAAGAACTAAATTAAAAAAGGATGGGGTAAATGATTAAGAGTGAAATGAACATCATAAATGATATCAATTTAGTGTGTTCTATGATTATGCCTACACTGGTCCATTCCTGATTTATACCAGGACAAGACTCAGCTCATTGGGGTGACTGCCAGAATTGGTATGTTGGAAAGACTGCTTCCTGAGAGAATACAGTCTAAACACAAAGAACCAGCAGACAAACCTGACCTGATAACTAAGTCTTAGTCATCAGAGGGAGGCGTGATATGATGAGCTTCTTGAATGTGTCCCTAACATTTCCTTTCACCACTGACTCATATGAGAATTTTAGGGAGAAGGAGAGAACTATGACGTAGAACTGAAAATTACTCTGTAAGATATTCATATTCATGAGACATTACTCTCATATCTGTAATATACTGGGCACAAAGTTTGTGTCCTTAAAAGAGGAGAACAAAACGAGATGGAGATGTTGTCCTCACTTTGCCTCAGAAATACGGTTCAGTTTGGGAAACTGGAGGGTGCAGTTACTCACTGGGTAATCTGATCCCCACACAGGGAGTGTCTGGAAGAATCCCAGGTGTCATGCAAAGGCATCAGTACCCAGTGGAAGTAATAGTACCTAACTGGAATGTCAGTATTATGGACGAAGAGGGAGGAAGTGGCAGAAGAGAGGAGCAGGGGCTAGTATCTTTGGGCCTATGTTGACTCTGGTGATAACTGAAAATACCAGTAGTGCACTCAGTAGTGGGAATTAGCAAGTGACAGGTTCCATCCATAATAAACATTTGGGAGAAAGTGAGGTAACTGAGCCATGGGGAAATCTGGGAAAGGCTTATGAAGCAGGAAGAACTGGATCTGGATCAATAAGAGATAAATCAGTGGAGGCAATGGTATTAAAAGACAAAGCTGAACACCCAAACTGTGTGGGTCAGTGGTTGAGCGTCGACCTATGAACCAGGATTTCATGGTTCTATTCCCAGTCAGGGCACATGCCAGGTTGTGGGCTTGATCCCTAGTGTGAGGTGTGCAGGAGGCTGCCAGTCAGTGATTCTCATCATTGATGTTTCTCTCTCTCTCTCCTTCTCCCTTCCTCTCTGAAGTCAATAAAAATATTTAAAAATCCTATATAATAAAACCCTAAGATGCAAATCAACTGAAAAACCAGCAGAATGACCGATCACTATGACATGCTCTGACCACCAGGGGGCAGACGCTCAATGAAAAAGCTGCCCCCTGGTGGTCAGTGTGCTCCCACAGGGGGAGCGCTGCTCAGCCAGAAGCCTAGCTCATGGCTAACGAGTGCAGCGGCGATAAGGAGTGAGGGGTCCCAGACTGTGAGTGCCCCGGACTGTGAGAGGGATATCTGACTGCCAGCTTAGGCCTGATCCCCAGTGAGGATGGTAAGCAACTGGATTAGAAACAAATAACAGAGCCAAAATCAGAGAAGCCTATAACTTCATCACCTCCAATATCCAAAATCAGTAGGCTCTTGATATGAAGATTACAGAATTTCTCAGAGGATGACATTCCCTTGACCCATAGCCATACAGTAAGCACTTAACGCATTTTATCTTTAATGTTCCAAAGCCCTACTATCATTATGTTTATCTTCTATAAATCAAAATTGAGGCTCAGAGAGTTTAAGTTCCTGGCCCATCCTGTCACAGTGATTGAGTCAGGATTCGAGGCCACATTTTGTGTAGGGTGTATAGTTGTTTTATATAACACTACAGGTTTTCTACTTTTGCTCTGTGCAACTGCCTGAACTCACTGGGGTCAGGTTGGCCTTGAATTTTCCCCACTTTGGCCTGATTTCTTACATAACAGAATGGTGACTACATATTGCATAAAGATAGAAAAAAAAAACACTAATGGTAGATCTCTCATTTTTTAAAACCAGCTCTTTTCATGATATTCACTTTACCTGATATATTTTTTAAGATACTGCTGTTTAATTTGCAGGGTTTTGTTTTTTAATTATGTCAGTGCCTGGCCATGAATCTCCCAACATCATATATAATTGAGCGGTTTGCCTTGGCATGTTAATGTTATAGAAGATAATGTGCCTGGTACTTTAATAAAAGACACATTCTTGTGTCATCACTAACCTAGAGGCAGAATTTGAGTTAAAAATGATAATAAGGGAGAAAGGAAATGGGTTTCATAAAGGAGCATGAAGCAGGCAAAAGAAGTACTAAAGACAGAATGAGACTGAAATTAAAGGAGGCTGCCAGGAGGGTGGAACAATTAGGCTTCCCTTGGTAAACTTAGAAAACAGACTGTAGAGTGGACAAGTCCAGTGTTCTGGACTTGGAAATAGACATGACTTGGGGCTTCGGGATGAAGATACCCACACTGACAAGAAATCAATAGTCTTTCTCTACTGCTGAATGAGGAGGAACTTCTATCTACTCCAAATACATGTGAGGACCTAACTTAATTTGTTTCAGAGACCATGTTGAAGTTGTTCTGAATACTCTTGAGATTCATCAAGGGCCTCGGCTACTGTTGCGATGACCTACCCCAAGGAAAGATACCAGCAGGAACTGGCAGCTCTTGCTCCTGAGGTTGGTTGGGAGAAACCTGCACCTCACCAGGCCAGGCACCTGCGAGGGAGCAGGCGACCCTGCTGCCGCTTCTGATTGCTTTATGCAAAATGTACTGACTTTGCAAGAATAGCCTACAAAGAAAGCCCATTCTAATAAAAATGTGTGCAAATTTGTCTTGGAGGGCTGAAATAATTGGTAGATAAATCCAATTTGAAGAGGTAAATGAAAGAAATTTTTCAATTTACAAGCTCTTATAGCATTGCACATGATATGGGTTTCTTCTCACTTAAACTGGGGGACTTTTCCAAGTTATGTATGAACTCAGTGAACAAATTAGAACGTGCTATCAAATATATCTTGATGTCAGTTTAACCCAAACATTAGTCATGCATTTTCAAATTTCCAGAAGAAAAACTTATGCCCATAAGTTGACTTTAGTTACTCTTTTAAATGGACACTCAGAATTGGGCCTTGGCATAATAAAAAGGTGGTACAATGGTGAAAGAAGAGAGAATGGTTGAAAAGAAATTCGTCTCCAGGAAATATTATTTTGATACATATGGTTGGAACTAATTTTATACGCTTTGGCTACTAAATTCATATAGTCACATGCATTCTAAAAATATGTTCATATATACCATCCTCTGCAGTAAATATTAATTTTAGCTCCATTTTAGTTCTCAAATTTACTCATTTTTCTCCTTCTCTACTCTGGGCTTTTGTCTGGCCCCTGCTCAGTCTGTTTGCCGTTAGATGGGCTCTGTATCTGGAGGAAAGTGGAATTTCTCTTTTGTCCATTTGTCTCTAGGTAGGGGAATAAAAGCTCTGCCTTCAGATGCATTCGCTAAGGAAATTAGTTCTAACCCTGGGGTCTGGCTTATGAGCATAAACATTGTGGTGTCAGGAGAGCACAGGGCTTCTTTCAGGATTACTCTCTAAGTAGGGATGCCAGGGACCGCTCATTCAGGGGCAGCAACTCAATACTAAGGGAGACCCAAAGTTGGGGTTTATATTTCCTCCCTTCCCTTCACCTAAGATGCTTGGTTACCAAAATACTAAGGGACAATTTTCCCTGAGTGAAGGATTCCAGAGAGTTTTTGTGGCTTCCCTTTTGAAGGTACATTTTAGCTCTGACCCATTTGTCAAAAGAAACACTATGCTTTGCTTTTTCTACCGGCAGGATTAGGTGGTAATTAAGCCATAAAACTGTGCAAATGGGATCACGACGAGCTTCATTCAAGGGCAAAGTCACTAGTGAATATGAAATAAACATCCTTTTCCAAGGACCAAGGTCAAGGAGCAAAGGTACACTTGGTCAGCACACATGATAGGCAAGAGCCAATTATATTGGGTGTTTGAAACAAGCTGGTTTTCTCCTCTGTGATGCATCAACTTAGAGTCCTAAGTATTTTTAACTATTTCCTACAAAGACAGAGCCAGGGGGAAATGACTGGATGAGAGGACTATGTGGTTGAATTGTAAGAACATCACATGCATTTATAGACTGCCTAATAACTGGGGATAGGGAACAGTGTTCAACCTTCTAATGATCCTACATTAATATTTTCATGCATTCTTAGGAAAGCATATTGTTTAAGAACAACACGGGTTTTTAGAATTAAAAAAATATTGAATTAATTGGGATGACATTGGTTTGCAAAACCAAACAGGTTTGAAGTGTACAACTTAATAGAACATCGTCTGCACATTTCATTGTGTGCCCATCGCCCCAAGCAAAGTCTCTTTTGGTCCCCATTTCACCCCACCTTTGCCCAACAGGTTTAAGGTATTAATTCACATAATGTCTGCTCAGCTGTCTACTACACATGTGAACTTGGGCAAATTGGTTAGGCCCTTCTGAACCTCAGACGCCTCATCTGTGGAATAGCACCTCATGAAGTTCGTAATGATTAAATGAGATGTGCATGTAAATTGTAAGCATGGTGTCTGGGGCATGGTACGCTTTCCATAGCTGTTAGGCATTACTATTGGGAGTATAATTGCTAATTATTATTTTCCCAACGAGAGCAAATCCAACTCAGGAAGAACTGGTTGGCAGAGCCTTCAAAACATATTTGTGATCTGAAGCTCACGTACCGGCTGCTAATTTGCTTGTTTATTTCATTTGATTTTCCTCAGCTGCACATAAGGGAGGTGGGTGGCAGAAGCTTAATTTATTTGTCCCCTTTTTTTTTGGAAAGTGTGGATTTGGCTCTCACACTATTTTGAGGCCTGGCCTGGTGGCAGCACTGGGGATACGCACACTCCAGGGAGGTGGGAGGATTGTACTGCTCTCCTGGGGGCTCCAGCCTCTTCCCTTCCCCAAGTGCTCCTCACCGGTGCTACACAGCCAGCGCTGCCCACCACAGGCCTCTCCTCCCACAGACCTGGAAACAGGAGAAGCACCATGACTCATGGGCTACAACTTTTTCAGCTGTGAGATACAAGCACTGATAGGCTCGGCTCCCGTGTTTTCATCACCCCACAGACTGACTAAAGGGGAAAGGGCTCCTCAGTTTTCAAATACAGTGCTTTCTTGGTGCTCAGTGAGAACAACCGAGAGCTGCGTGAGAGGTCAGGACGTTGTTCCCGTGTCCTTGCGGAGTCGGGGGGAAGGATGAGCTGGGGGACACCGGGGTATCTTCACATCCTTCCAGGTATGGCATTTGAAGTACTTGCACATCTTTCCTTACCAACGATCAGAGACCCTGCTTTCCAGCATTTCATCCACGGCACTTTGCACGGTTCTCTGGCAGCACTTCTCTCATCGTGTTACCTTTTGTTGTGGCGGTTGTTCTGGGCCTGTCTCCTGTGGACTGCATCCTTGATTGAGAGCTAGTCTTCTGCCTTTTTAATCACTGGGTCTCCAGGCCTGAGCTCAGGGCCTGGTAGACAGTCATGTTTAAAAGGCAGTTGTTGGCTGCGTGGATAGATGGATTGGTGAGTGGGTGATGAATGGCTACACTGATACAATTGGGAAACAGAAAACACTGCACCACAGTGGACTGTGGTGCACATGGAAATGCTGTTTAATTACCAGATGGACGTTTGATGGGAGGAACTAGTCATTGAAAAGACAGTTCTGAAGCCCAGAAAACATTCTTTGCTGTCAAGCTTAAGGTTATAATATTAAGCGTGAGAGCAGCTACTTTGTCCATAAACCTCTAAGTTTATTGGGGAGAGTTTAGAATGAAAAGGAAAAGTGTCCTTACAATGACAGACATACCATTTCAAATGAACATTAAAGCCACTTTTATTTATTTAAAGGTATGGTATAGTGAATCTGTAGGGGACTTACACAGACTGAAAGCTTAGTGTTTTATGGGGAAAAAGGGATAGAAGTCCATCCCTGCACTCATTG
>NW_006293318.1:1206111-1216421 GCF_000327345.1 Myotis davidii
TTAAAGACCCTTTGTGCTGCATACAATGCACTGAGAGGTGAAGTGAGCCACATCTTAGTGCTCTGGGTCTTCACAATTAAATCAAGAAGTAGACACGAACTAAGTAATTCTAACAATAGGAAAACAGCGGTATGATCATGGCACTGCGAAAAGGCAGGAGAGAGACTTGTTTAACCTTGCTCAGAAAAATCTGGAAAGGAGCAACAGGTGACATCTGAACTGGAACTCGAAGGGAAGATGGGAAAAAGAGAGTGCACATGTAAAGAGACAGACAACCTGGGGAGAGCATGGTGCATTCTGGGGATTGCAAGTACATTTGCAATTATATACTATTATGTACATACCACTACATGGGGCTGTATGAGGGGAGTGAGGAGTGGCTATCAGAAAGACTAGTGGAGAAAGTCACTCAAGATGTGCATACCAAACTAGGATTCAAAACGTATCCCGCCCTGGGCAGTGTGCCTCGTTGATTGGTGCGCCATCCTGTACACCAGAGGTGGCAGGTTCGATTCCTGGCTAGAGCACACACCCAGGTTGCTGCTGCAATCCCCAGTCTGGCTCATATGAGAAGCAACTCATCCATGTTTCTCATATCAATGTTTTCTCTCTCTCTCTCTCAGAAAACATATCCTCAGGTGAGGATTAAAAAGTGGATCCCTCCATGTAGATTATAAATAACTGAAGAATATTGTAATCAGTGCGAATTGCTTTTCCAAATATTGACCTGTAATGCCTAAAGAGTTTATGTAGTTCCATTTTGACATGTGGGGAAATGTGTGTTCAGTGGTTATGTAGTCTTGACCTTATGTACTTTTAATTAATTTGGTAAAGGTAATTGATTTAAAAACATAACAATGTAATTTCACTCTACCCTTGTGTCAAGTCTACAAATCAGGAAAACATCCTAGAAAAGACTGTCACCATAGTTTAATTTTAGGCAACATGGAGAATCTTATTATTTTCAAAGTGGACTCATTGATAAGGTCAGGAATAAAATCTAAGACCACTGATTTCTTGACCTTGACTTTCTTATGGGACCACTCCTGCCAATGGAAGGTGACTATGCTTTACAAACGCTGCTCTAAAACTTTGTGTGACCAAGTGTCCTGCATGCCTTTAAGCATCTGTCTGATTATGTTTTTTTATGTCTTACTTCAGATAACTTTAAAGATTAATCCTTATGTAATCCACTTAAAATCTGATTTATCCTTAGTCAAATAATTGATTAACCAGATACCATCCTCTTTAAAATTGTCAGTGCATTAGAGCAATTACTCTTAAAAAATCAAGAGCCCATCTTCAGACTGCCTGGATCTGTTGGATATTTGTTTGACCTGCATTTTTAGAGCGCCCTATGCAAAGCACTATGAGTTTGTGAGTTTGTGAGTAGGTCTTGTGAGAATAGTGAGTTTGTATGGGGTGGTGATATGCACAAATGACACTAATGTTGGGGAATACTCATGGTGGATGACACTAGTCAGTGCTTTTTATAATACTAACATATTTAGTCCTTGTGTACAAAGTAGGTACCTTTTTAAATGACCATTTTATCAATGAGAAAACAGAGACTCATAGAGAGATCAGATTAATAAGTAACTTGCTGAGACGAGGAGCCTGGAAGTAGAGAAGCCAGGACTTGTGTTACCTGGGTCTAGAGCCTGTGCTCTTAGACACAGCAAGACTCTTGCCCTGGGAGGAAACCAGGGCTCCCTAGTGTATAGCCAGAGGACAATTCATGTGGCCATTGGGCAAGAGTTCAGACCAGGAAGAGAGTTTCCGCCTGGGGTGATTATGAAGAGTTCATAGCAGAGGAGACATTGTAACTAGGCCTGAGAGGTTGGTGGGATGTTGCAGGTGGAGGTTACGATGCGGCTGAAGGCTAGGAGTTGTCACCAGCAAAGGCATGGAGGTGGAGGAGCACAAATGCAGACCAGGCGGGGGCAGTGTGATGTGAGCGGGGCCCAGAGCCCTTGTAAGAGGGCAGGAGGAGAGTTATCAGAAGGGAAGTTGTACCAAATTCCAGGGGACCAGTTACAAGAATTTGACACTCATTGTGGATGTGAAGGCTTGGAATTAGAATATTTATTTACTTATATAAGCAAAGGAGCAATAAGGGAAGGTGAATTGGGCAGTATGTGTAGCGTTGATTAGGTGGAAAATAGGAAAGATTTGCAAGAAAAAAAAGAAAAAGGTTGCTATCCAAATGAATTTAAATACTTCTGCAAGAAAAACAACAACACGAACAACAAAAAAAAAGGGAAATTTTAAAAGCTCAGAGACTGTGATCCCCCTAACTCTGAAATAAAAGCTGAGTCCCTCTGGAGCTTCTACAGCAGATGAGGCCGTCATGAAGGTACTGTCTTGCTCTCCCTACACAAACGGGACTTCTTGCGCCATCGGAAAATCTGGCAGAATAACCATTTCCCAGTTCCTCCCTGCACTCAGAAGTCATGAGTAACAGAGCCCTTTAACTTCTACTCTGTATTTTGAGGGCAGGTTTGTACAGAGCGGCACCAGTGGTGCATTATTTTCAGATGTCTGTGGCCGTCCTGTGGTCCGGAGTAACGGTGTCTGTGCTACTCTGAGGTGGGCATTAATAAGTCACAGCTTACTCAGTGCACCAGGCACCAGGAACGACTGGGCTGGGAGAGGATTCGCAGGCAGTAAGCAATTCTTACCTCAGTCCCTGTAGTTTCTGAAGAGGCACAAAGCAAGGATCTGGACTTAATGTTGGTTTCAGCTTTCTGGTTGGATTGCCTGTCTCTCAAGAGGCCACAGACATGCACATATCAAGAGGCGATGAGAGAGAACCCACCAGATGTACATCTGAAGAGAACTCTGAGGTTGAGAGTTCTACCTCGGCTTTATATTCATTGGACGTGGACTTGTAGGGCATCTGCCAAATATGTTTTCTGGGGAGCTGATGTTTAAGAGATCTGGGAGGTTCTGAGTTAGCCCTGTAAGCAGGGCGTGACCTTCTCTTTCCATTGGGTGGTCACAATTACTTGTATCAGAGAAACCGGCAGACTTATTCTGGAAGCTGTAACCTCTGTGTAGTAATGTGAGTAAGTTTATTCTTTGGGTTAACATTGTACTGTTCCAAAGGTGTGCTGCATTTAAATGACAGCCTCAGGCCAATGCCCACAGGAAATGCCCCTCCAGGGGTATTTCATCAAATGGGGCTTTTGGGTGATCTTGGTGCCTCATTTCACCCAAGAGGAAGCTTTAATAAGCTGGAACCTAGGAAGCATCTTGAAATGATACATCAGTGGTGAAAATGTGGAAGAAAGAACAGACTGGGTCTAATTAAACTGCATCTAGTTTTAAAACTAATGTTAAATAATTCAATGATGGAGAATGTCTGTATGCTTCTCATCTTCAAACTCCATTGTGATCATCTCATATGCTGACCCATCTTTCCATTTTAAATGTGACACTGGGTTCAATCAGTTTGTAAGGAAAAGGAATTGCAGTGAACCTAGAGGCTAAAGTCTTTAAACTTGAACAAAGGATATTGTCAGTGACAGCCATTACTTCAGGTCCTCTCAGCGAGGTGCTCATAAGACCAAGGCTTTGGTTTGGGTCCAGATATGCCATTTCATTTACTTTTTTCTGGCCCTTTTAACATTTTTATTTTGAAATAATCTTACACATACAGAAAGGTTTAAAGAATTATACAAAGAGTTCCTGAATCCTCTTACCCAGAATTGACTATTGTTAACATTTTGCCACATTTGCTTTGCAATTCTCTATGTACTACATATTTTTTCACAATTTGAAAGTAGGTTGCAAATGCATGCCCCTTTATCCTTTAGTAACTTCAGTGTGTTTTTCCCAAAAGAAGTATATTCTCTTACATAAATTTATTAAGGATCCAGTCATTGCATTTACTGTATTAGAACTCTAACAGAGTAGTGAAAGGGAGATGATTTGCAGATACTGTTTGGAAAGATGCCATGGGAGAGTTAGATTTATTGAGTGCCCTTTTATCCTCAGAAGAGGTATCTCAGTGAAGTAATGTATCAGTGTTCTCCAGAGAAACAAAGCCAATAAAAATATTATATATTATAGGTTATATATATGCATATAGGGTATACATATAATATATTTAACATACATATATAAAATATTAATATGTAATACATGGCAATGATGTGACCCTGATGAAAATGCCATGAGCTTTCTTAGACACGTTTGATATCACTATGCCTGGTAAGATTTTAGCATGTTTGGGAAAACAAATAAGATGGGATTTGTAGTTGAGTAGGAGGTTTTTAAATCCCTTCCAATTCATATCTATATCTATATATCTATATCTAAATCTACATCTAAAAAGAATGGGTCCAGGTAAGTTAAAACTGTAGGGCAAGCCAGGAGACTGGGAACTTCCCCAGTTGATACTACTGTGGTGTTGAGTCTAAAATCTGTAGGGCAGGCTAGTCGGCTTGGAATTCTGCAGGCGTTGATACAACAGTCTTGAGGCACGATTCCTTCTTTCCTAGGAAACCTCAATTTTTTCTCTTAAAACATTCCAACTGCTTGGATGAGGCCCACCCACATTAATGAGGGCAATCTGATTAAAGTCAACTGATTGTAGATGGTAATCATGTCTACAAGATAGGTTTACAGAGAAAATAGGTTTCCAGAAACACCTAGATTCATGTTTAATTAGATCATTGTCCTGGCAAAGTGAACTCAGAAAACTATCATAGTTAGACATCATCACCCATATTTTATACATGAGGAGTCCAAGACTTAGCACCACTGTTTTTACTAAGGTCATTCACTATGCACAGCTGAGCCCAAATATCCAGTGTATCTCACTCTAAAAACCCGTGCTTCTCCCATGGCATCTCCATTGCCAAATTTCAGCATTAGAGTATTTTGGAAGCGGTGAGTTTCCAGTCACTGATGGTGTTCAAACAATGGCTGAAGGACCAGCTAGCAAGAATGTTCCACATACAAATGGCTAAAAGATATATGAAAAGATACTTAACTTCACTAGCTATCAGGGAACTGCAAATCAAACCCACAATGGGATGACACTTCACACCTCTTAGAATGGCTGTTATCAACAGGACAGGTAATAGCAAGTGTCGTCAGAGAGGTTGTGGAGACAAAGGAATGCTCATTCACTGCTGGCGGGAATGTAAACTGGTACAGCCACTATAAAAAGCAGTATGGAGGTTCCTCAAAAAATTAAGAAAAGAGTTGCCATATGGCCCAGCAAAACCCCTATTCTGGATATCTACCCCCAAATTTTGAAATCATTTATTTGCAACTATATATATACCCCTATGTTTATTGCAGCATTATTCACAGTGGCCAGGAAATGGAAACAACAAAAGTGTCTTTTAATATATGGTTGGATAAAGAATATGAGGTATATATACAATGGAATACTACTCAGCTATAGAAAAGGTGAAATGCTGCCATTTGCAACAACATGGATGGACCTTGAGATATCATGCTAACTGAAACAAATCAGAAAAAAGCCTAGAACCATATGATTTCATTCATATGTTGGATATAAAGTTGAAAGCAACACATGCACAAACAAGAAAAACAAACAAAAACTCAGACACAGACAACAGTATGGTGGTTACCAGTGGGATGGGGGGCAGTAAAGGGTAAATGGGGGTCACATATATAGTGTTGGAAGATTTAATTTGGGGTGGTGGGAACACAATGCATTATACAGATGATGTATCATAGAATTTTACACTGGAAAACTACATAATTTTGTTACCCAGTGTCACCTCAATTAATTTAATGGGAAAAAAAATAGTAAGGCATGAAATTAAACTAAAAAAATGCTCAAGAAATGATTCAAGTCTTAAAGCTTGAACTAGATGGTTTTTTTAAAATTCCATTGGTCTTTAAGAACCTTTAGATTTTTATTTAACCCTTACCTAAGAATATGTTTATTGATAGTAGAGAGAGAGGAAACATAAATGTGAGAAAGAAACGTCGATTGGTTGCCTTTCATTGGTGCCTCAACCAGGGATCAAACCAGCAACCCAGTCATGTGTCCTGACCAGGAATCGAACCTATAGTCTTTTGGTGTATGGGATGATGCTCCAACCAAGCAAGCCACCAAGCCAGGGCCTCTAGTACATTTTTAAAATGTTTTGGGCTTTCTCTTATTGGAATATAACATTTTTATGTGCAGATACATTCATGTTAAATTAGTACATCTAATCAGAATAGATAATTTGTACCGCCACACACACTTTTTTTTCTTAGGGCCTACATTATTTATAGTTTTCAAAACATCATTTCAAACTACTACTACTATTTGGCAGATCTTTAAAATGTTAATTAAGAAAATTATGGAAAAGCTGTGCTGCTCAAAAACAATTATAAATGACATTTATGTAAAGATAAGGATGGTGGGCATGTATGAGCCATTTGTATCATACTTTTATTCCAAGGATAATTTGATGGCTCAATATTTTTTTCTTTATTTCACAGACAGGAGAAATGTTATCAGAGCCCATGGTTTACCTTGACAGTTATCCTCAACATCTGAAAAAGTTTCATCCTTTGTAGGGTATTTTAAGTAATAAATACTAATTGTAGAAGTAATTTAGTAAGCATTAGTAAGTATCAAGTACTTTGCTAAGTGATTTATAAGCATGATCTTAGTTATTCTTCATAGCAACTAAATTAGGTAAGTGTTTTTTGTTGCTGGCATTTTAAGACTAAAAGAAAAAGGCATGTGCAGGAATATTAAGTAATTCTAAAAAAAGATATTAAATATGCAAGTGGATTTTTTTTCTAATTTTTGCTTGATATTTTAACACAGATTATATATTTTATATATAATTCAAATTGACCTTTAAAAATCTAAGCATTCATATTTATTTTTTAAAAGATTTTAGTAGGTTTTTTAAAATTTATGTTAGAGAGGGAAGAAAGGAGAGAGAGAGAGAGAGAGAGAGAGAGAGAGAAATTGGTATGAGAGAGATACTTCAATCAGATGCCTCTGATACACACCCTGACTGGGGATGGAACCTGCAACCCAGTCATGTGTCCTGACCAGGAATCAAACCCATGACCTTCCAGGGCATGAGATGCCGCTCTAACCAACTGAGCTACACTGGCCAGGCTGAGCATTCATAGTTCAATAGTGATAGAGCAAAATAATTAATGCCTTGTTCATAACCACTAGCAAGATGGTTGCCAAATTAGAAAATTAATCATGAACTTTTAACACCCTGTCCAAAGTTTGCCAATTAAACTATATCTTCTAATAATAAAGCACACTGTTATGACAGCTTAACATATGAAATTTTCTCTCCCTCAGCAAATTTTAACTTTTTACTTAGCAGTCTATAATTACCATCCCTAGGCAATTGCATGATTCTCCGCTTGAATAACATGTCATCCAACATTAAGGCAGGTTATTTTTTCTCTGTGGGTGTTTCTCACCAGGTAAGGAATAAAAGGTGACTATTTAGTCTAGAATAAATTTAAAAATTGAAAACTAAAGGCTTAGTACTTGGAATATGGAAAGAACTATGTGTCCAGTTTTATTTTGTTTTGTTTTTTCAGACTTGCGTTTAGTGAAATTTTGTGGATACAAATCTCCTATGTAGCAGAGGAAATCCAAGAATAGAGGTAATGATTCAAATATGGTAAATATGATGTAAATAACATGAGCTTTCTTAGTAACTTGATGTCACCATGCCTGGTGGGATTTAAGCATGGCTGGGGAAAAAAGTAAAATGAAATTTACCTTTGTTTGAATTTCAAAATTCCTTCCAATTCAGATACTTTTAATTCTTAGTCTTCATTTTTAGGTAATTAATCTTGCCATTGTAAACAAGTATAATTCCCATTGTATAATTTACTCTGTTATATAGGGACTAGAGGCCCCGTGCACAGATTTGTGCACATTGAAAGAAAATTATTTAGAAGAAATATTTTAGAGGCTGGAGAGGGACCACAGGAGGACTCCAGGTTGTGTCTGGCCAATCACGCCCAGTCCTGATTGGCCGGACCCCAGCAGCAAGCTAAACTACTGATCGGAGTGTCTGCCCCCTGGTAGTCAGTGTGCATCATGGCGACTGGTTAAGTGGTCAAACGGTTGAACACTTAGCATACTAGGCTTTTATTATATAGGATTGGATTGTATGATATTGTTACTGTTTTTACAGAGTAGTCTGTACTTGTACAATTCTGAAGGGTCACATAATGGAACATTTAAGCCTAAATTTAAGGGGTGCCAATGATAAAGCAGTCGGGCCTACGGTATCTTGTTCCATGTTTGCCTGTACGCTACTCCTACTGTGCATTACATTTTTAAACAACTAGACCTAGGATTTCAGATGATGGAGAATTTTTGATGGTGCCACAAGGGATGTTACTCAGTTCTGCTCAGACAGGATTCAGTGTGCAAGTTATTATCATGTTGCTGAACACCTAGTTGGTTTATAAATCCCCAACCATGAACTGCATTGAAGAATGTGAGACTAAAGATGAACCTCAAATGAGGCATCAGTTCTTTTCAAAGGAGCAAATTAATTGATTGATTGGTTGATTAATCTATCTGTAGCAGAGCGTGTAGGTATAGATCTGGGTAGAGAGAAAGAACTGCCTGGGGCAGGTCTCTTTGAATATATATTTCTTCCACCAAGATCTAAAGGGGTGTGCCTCCGTGAGCGCCATGCCCTGACGTGAGGGAGCGTAACTGCCAGGGACAGCAAGGCATTTCCGCCCCTAAACGGTGTCTCACAAGATGGAATGTCCGTGCTCACCTGGGATAAGACACTGTTCTTACAATGGATCAGAATGTCCCAGACAGAGAGGCTAAGAAATCTCTGAAGTTAGTGTTTAAAGTTCTAGTTCAGGCCCTGGATGGTGTGGCTCAATTGGTGGAGCATCATCCTGTGCACTGGAAGGTCCCTGGTTCGATTCCCAGCCAGGGCACATACTCAGGTTGCGGGTTTAATACCAGGTCAGGGTGCGTAAGGGATTCTCTCTCACATTGATGTCTTTCTCTTCTCCCTCTCCCTTCCTCTCACTCTAAAAATCAATAAAAACATATTAAAAAAATAAAAGTTCTAACTCATGGTAAAGGGGTGTGGGTCTAATATATCATGATAGAAGGAGTCTAGACTTTGGGTAGCAAGCACACAATAAAATATACAGATAATGTATTATAGAATTGTATGCTTGAAACGGACATAGTTTTATTAACCAATGTCACCCTATAAATGTAATTTAAAAATGAACATACAAAAAAGGATCCAATCAGATTTTTAAATTTACCAAAAAAAAAAATCAAAGAATTCTAATTCAGTCACCATTCTGGTGCAGATCAGAACAGGGTTTGGAGAAATGTAGGACAGAGAAAAACTTTAGCACATAATATACAAAGTTTTCAAAAACAGAAAGAACAGAGTTAGTGTCCATAAGCAATTCAGCCTACATTTCCTCAATTCCCAAGCTAAAAGAATTTATATATATTGAATGTATATCAACGTTGACACAACCATATATATTACCATTTGATCCAACCCTGAATAGTGCATATGGTCCTTGTATTGATGATCCCTTTCACTCTTTTTTGTTGTTGTTAATCCTCACCCAAGGATATTTTCCCACTGATCTTTTAGAGAGTGGATGAGAGAGGGAAAGACTGAGAGAAACATCAATGTGAGAGAAACACCTCTATTGGTTGCCTCCTGCACATGCCCCTACCAGGGCCCGGGCCAGGGAGGAGCCTGCAACCAAGGTAGTGTCCTTGACCTGAATCGAACCCTGGACCCTTTGGTCTGCAGGGCCAACGCTCGATCCACTGAAACAAACTGGCGAGGGCTCCTTTCCCTCTTTGGGCAGTGAATCTATTCATTATCTGCGGAGGTTATCACCGTCCACTCTCGGAGCTTACGGAGTCTGAACTGTTACTAGGTCAGGTCCATCCTACCTCTAGTATATGTATGGGAGAGTACTGCTCATTCTTTTATAGGAGTCTGGGGCTTTTTAAAAAAATGCGCTCCCACAGGAGACAATATTGCTGACATTCTGCTAAAGTTTGTAAAAAAAGATAGTCATCTTTTCTGCTGGGTGGTCAGTTTGTGAGATGTTAGTTATGGGTGTGGAGGGGAGGGCCAACCGGCCAAGGCTTTGGTTGTAGGAAAGGGAATCCTGTTCTATTCGCGCTGGTAGTTGCTACATTTTTTTTTTTTCAAATTTTATTTTTTATTACAAAGGGTATTACATATGTGTCCATTTTTTTCCCCGCCCTAGACAGTCCCCTAGCCTCCCCTATTCCCCAGTGTCTTATGTCCATTGGTTAT
>NW_006293318.1:1222303-1246881 GCF_000327345.1 Myotis davidii
AGCGCTCAAATCCCCCGGCACCAGGAATCCCGCGGATCGCCTTTCCCCAGTCAGGGGCTGTGCCTGTCCCAAGGGACGCGGCTGTCTGCCACGCGGTCTCCCTCCGACCGTCTGGGCTCAGAGGTCCGGCAAACTTTCCTGCCCAAATCCCTGGGTTCCTTTTACCTTTCCAGGGGAGTTCTGCTCTTCCCGGCTGCAAACCGTCTCACCAGCTGAGCCCTTTCGCCAACTCGGGGTGGGTGCTATTAGTTTCAGCTGCTCACTCCATTTGCTCCGGGACACGACCTGGGACGCATCTGCCTATATCGCCGCCATCTTCTCTCCTCCCGGTAGTTGCTACATTTTGACTGAACTACCATTTTGCTTTTAGACCTTTAGATTAAAATTCGTGTCCTTTTTGAGTTTCACTTATTAGTCTTTCCCTTCTTGAACAATCCCCCCGGGGAGTTTTAGGACCCTCGTTTTAATCAAGTGAAAAGCCTTTTCTCTGTTTCTTTCAGTGAATCAGTCTCTCTCCTCTGCTCTTTCCCCCTCTCTTTCTGCCCTCTCTCTTCCTCCCTCTCCCTTCCTTCGCTCTCAAAACCTTCTTCTGTTTCCCCAGTAAACCTTTAATGACTCTCAAATCCAATTATTAGTAAGCAAAATGATCATTTCTTCTCACGCAGACCAGGAAGTGGATAAAAATATTTTTCATGCCCTTCCTCCAGTACCACATAGAAGAAAAAGAAAAAGAAAATAATTCAGCTTTCAATTTAAAAAGACTGAATGTATATCAATGTTACCATAATCATGTATTTTGGTTTAAGTTAATTTCAGTGAATTCTTATTTTGTCCTGAGTGAGTCCCACATTTAGGAACCTTGTGGGTATTGTAAAAAAAGAAATTGTGTATATTCTCTTTCAACAATCTGGCAGATTGTTAGGATTTGGGTTCCAAGCCCTGGAGGAGCAGGTAAGCACCTGAACAAAGCTTTTTCTCATCAGGGTGTGCTATGCACTGTGCATGCACACACACTCATTCTGGAAAGGGAAGAACATTTAAATAATAAAATAAAAACAAAACCCATACGCATTTACACAAAAGACAAATAAAGGTGGTGTGGGACCAATTCTCCTGTGATTTTCTTGCCCTAAGACTTGCATTTCTTAACTTATGAAATATTCACTGCACTGTTTGAAACGTTAAAGCAAGGCATGCCTAGACTTCCAGGCTTCAGAGTAAAAAGCAATTCCTCTTGGATATGATTTATACACATTGTAGAAGCTTTGGTATGGTTGGCAAGTCAGTGAACATACAGATGAGAAGGGGGAAGATAATACCCCAGTGACTGTCAGAGATGTTTCGTGTTGTAGTTCACAGCTTCCATAGAGCTATGGAATTCAGATTTATTCCTAAACCTCTCTGAAAATGGTCTCTGCTGATATAGTTGTTAATCTCAACAGACTGAGAAAAAAATCTTAGAAGATACTTTTAATGAAGCGTACATAAGAAGCCCGAGTTGAACAGAATATTAAAGGAAGATTGGTGCATTTCTAATGGTTTTGTGTGCATGTGTGCGGGTGTGTTCGATAATTTTTAGACCAGTACAGTTTTCTGTAATGGCCTCTTAATATATTTGTATGACAATGTAGGCGAGGAAAAAATATTTTTTTCTCCCACCCTTCTAAATTCTTCTGGCTGATCTAACAATTCAAGGACATGAAACAAATTAATAGGAGAAAATAAGCACATTTACCACATATGTACACACAGGAGTTCCATAAGACAATGGGACTCAGGACAGGTCAAGCAGTTAAGGCTGGTAAACACCTGTAGCTAAGGAGGAAGGGTGGGGACTTCAACGTGGAAAAAGTCAATTCACATGTAGATGAGGATCAGAACTACTAGTAAAATTTAGGTGTCTTGTATTTATTTCTGTAGCTCTACATTTGTTTCTCAATTGACTCCTTTGGAAGAAATAAGGTAAGAGTCATAAGAGTGGCTCCCTCTGCTTTTAGGATAAAAGAGAGAGATTTTTCTCCTTTCTTAGAACCCTTCCTTAGAAATACATTTTTCAGACAGCATTTTTATTACAGTGAACATAGCAACCTTATTCAGTATTTTTCTAGCCTTTGCATTTGTGAAGTGTTTTAAAGTGAGCTCAATTAGACACACGCTCCATCATCTGAGAAAGGAATCAATGCAGGACATCATTCCCACTTGACAAATAACATAGATGCATCATTGTAGGACATATTTATTAGAAAGAAGTGAAGTTACCCTTTCAGGTTGGTCTTCCAAGTCAATGGAAGACAAAGAAATAAAACTTATTTGAAAGGTTAACATGGTTGTACGGGGGCAGGTTAAATAGCCATCTCAGACAGTGGATAAGAAAAAATTGAATTTATTGGGAGAAAAGGGGGTGGGGGATGGAATATCCCAAGGGAAGGGCTGCACAGCAGCCAGCCAAGGGGACATTGGGTCCATGATAGCAGCACCCAGGAGTGGAGTTTCATCCTTAGAGGCAGCCACTGGCAGGAAGCTCTTGTTGTCAATAGGTCCAGGGGGTCAAGTGGGTTGAATGGGGATGGAATGCAGGTGAGCTATCAGGTGCCTTCAGGACAGTTTCAGTTCCTTATATGGTCTGATTTTTGGTGTCCAGCAAGTTTTTGTGTTGTTGTTTTTTTCCTGGTCTTTGTTCTTCTGTAGCAGGAAGCTTACAAATGGTCCTTCAAGATTGCATTGCCCTGTTGTCCTAATATTGTTATTCTGTACCTTCTGGTGTATGTCTTGGTTGTTCAGCTTTGTGTCTGCTCCCTATGCATTAATCAACAACACCATAATTATCAGGAATGACAATCTCACATCAATAATTCATTCTTCAATGTAAGCACATAAAAGGATTAATGTAATATAGAGAAGGAAAGGTCACTAAATGATGTATTGGAACAACCATGATAAGAGACCAACAAATTAAACCTAACGGGAGAGATCAGCATTTGTTGGATAAACCTAATAAAATCTTGTAGTTTATTGATGTTGCTCCTCCACTGGACAGAAATAGCTCTAGGATAAGATAGAAAGACAAAAAATAAGTATGTGGAAATCAAGGAAGTTCAAAGTAAAGATGTAACTACAAATATTAATAGATCCATCATTACCAAAATGTTATCATTCATTTGGAATTAATGTTTGTTATGAATTGTAAAGAAATAATTTTTTTCTAAAATCTGAATTAGAGACTCTCATAGTCATAATTTCAGTGAGTTTCTTAAAGGACCTTTTCACTAAAGATATCTTTTAAATCACAAAGAGTTCCTTCTCCTTTAATGAACACCCTCCTGCAGACTAGAGTGATCTGTCTTTAAAAGACCAGTGGACATTTACATGTGTAAACATCTACTGATACAGAAAAAATGGTAGATTAAAAAGAGGCTCTTTTAAAGATTTTGTTTTATATTAACTGTGCATCGAGTCTAATAAGTCTAAGACAGGCTTTCTGCTATCTTGACATTTAAGATAAAAATGAATTTCACTTCCAGACTTCCAGTTTAAGAAAACATACAAAGATAGTGACAAAGATATTGCCATAAAAATTTTGATTGCAAAATTTATATGAGAGCATAAATAAATAAATAATACAACCTAAAAATCCAGCATCGGAATTGATTACATAAAAGATAATGCTTTTTCATGATGCAATAATATGCAGCCATCAGCAATCACGTTTAGGGATAATTTTAATGACCCTGAAATTAAGGGGATAAAAAGAATAAAGCTTGTGCACAGAGGGATATTTTATACCTTTTCTTTTTCTACATATGTATCTAAAAATTCTGGAAGGACATATACCAAAACTTTTAACAGGTTTTATGTGACGTGTTTATTTTTTATATTTTCTGTATCTTCCAAATTTTTACAATAAGAATAATATGTGGAGTCTGAAGAACAATATAAATGAACAAGCAAAACAGAAATAGATTCAAAGATGGAGAGAACAGACTAATGGTTGCCAGAGGGGAGAGCGGGCTAGGGGAGTGGATGAAAAGGTAAAGGGATTAAGAAGTTACAAAATTGTCATGGGGATGTACAACATAGCATCGGAAACAGTTAGTAATATTGTAATGACTACACATGCTATCAGGTGTGTACTGGAATAGGGGGAACACTTTGTAAAGTATATGATTGTCTAACCACTATGCTGAACACCTGAAACTAATACAAAATAATATTGAATGTAAACTGTATTTAGAAATTTTTTTTAAAAATTAAAATTTAATGCAAAATAAAAACATTGCCTTTCAGCCTAAAATGATTAAAATGTTCACTCTGTTGTTATTTTCTTTTTTTTAAAATATATTTTATTGATTTTTTACAGAGAGGAAGGGAGAGAGATAGAGAGTTAGAAACATCGATGAGAGAGAGACATCGATCAGCTGCCTCCTGCACATCTCCTACTGGGGATGTGCCCACAACCCAGGTACATGCCCTTGACCGGAATCGAACCTGGTACCCTTCAGTCCGCAGGCCGACGCTCTATCCACTGAGCCAAACCGGTTTCGGCCACTCTGTTGTTATTTTCATGAATTGTTTCAGGTTCACAAGCACATAAGGATTATTCTTTGGTGCTTGCTGTTTCTTCTGTCTGGAAGGTTCTTTTCCCATTCTCATGGCTGGCTGCTTTACATCATTTTTTAAAAAATTCATGCTAAAATCTCACTCTTTCAGTGAAGCTTTCCAGTAACACCCTGTGGAATATTACTATGCCCCCATCATTCTTATCTCATTAAATCTAATTACTCCCTCAGTTTCTGGCTATTACATTAGTAAGCAAACCTAGGAGGGCAGCAGAATAGGTGACTGTCTTGTCTAATTTTAAGTCCCCAAGTCCTAGAACCCTGTTTGGCATAAAGGAGCCACCGCATTTATGTTTATTAAATAAAAAGAAGTGCTCTTAAAAAATCAAAACTTCAGGTATCTTGAGAAGAAAGGAACTAACATAAACCTACTATGTTTTGGCCATTGGTAGGGTGAAATGCATTTTGTCTTTGAAGGAGAATACGAGGATTAAGAAACCAAAATTAGAAAAATGAAGCAAGGGATTAGGATAGTTTATAAAAATGAATGACAAGAAGTCAATTCAGATGCTGTAGTTGGGTCACAAGTCTGTCTCAAAAACAGTAGACCGGATGACGCCTTTGAAGATCTAATAAAAGATCTGAAGCATGCCCCCCCAAAATGCTCATGCATGTCTGGTCATGCACGTGAAGTCTGCTCACAGTTTCTGTAGGTTCACAAACCACTCTAGGTCAAAGATGAATGCTGGTCCCACTGCATTTAGTAGGTCAATGAAATGTTCATGAATGAGATGGGATTTGAGCTATATTTTATGAGAAAAGTCATCATAATAATAGCTAGTGTTTATGGAGTACATTCCAAATATTAGTATACTAAATGCTTTATGTATAACATATTTTAAAATCTTCACAATAATTCTAATTTATAGGAAAAGGAACCAAGAATTAGAGTGGTTTATTAACTTACCTCTGGATATTCAGGTAGAAAGTGGCAGAGTTGTTTCTTTCAATATATTTTCATTGATTTCAGAGAGGAAAGGAGAGGGAGAGAGAGAGATAGGAACATCTGTGATGAGAGAGAACCATTGATTGGCTGCCTCCTGCACGCCCCACACTGGGGATCGAGCCTGCAACCCGGGCATGTGCCCTTGACTGGAATCGAACCCAGGACCCTTCAGTCCACAAGCTGAAACTGTATCCACTGAGCCAAACCAGCCAGGGCAATAGAGCAGCTTCAACCTTAGGAAGCCTGGCTCACCTGTCTCTGTCTTGTGGAGTGCTGCTCTCCTGGAGGGTTAGCGCTGAATCACCAGGGAAGACAGGGAAGGGAGTTCCCAGTGAGGGGCCATGGCAACACCTGCGCAGATGTCACTGCATGTCTACACATAGCTAAGTAATTTTGGGTGCTAAGAACAGCCTAAAATTAATTCACTTGGGCTGTACATAAATCTATTTTCACAAGGTTTTTGGCATAAAAAGGAGAGGAAGAAGTATCATTTTGCATGATAAGTAATGAAGGGACTCTAGTAAACAAAGAACTCACTGCATTTAGGTTTTACAGGAGCTTCCACGGTAGATTTGGTGGGTCTGTTGGTTACTGGTGAAATGGTGGTTTGAGTGACAGCCCGTAGAGAACTTTATCTTCTAGCCATGAGTAAAATTGTCTTTCAGTAAAAGGACAGACTTCCTGGCGCCTTTATAAATAAGTTAAAAGATGGATATGATAGAAGTGAGCCCGCTCATGGGACTTAAAGGGCCTGTAAAAGCTATCAATTGCTACAAACTATAAGGTTTTTGTTTTTGTTTTTCCTTGAGTGTCATGGGGATATACTATTCTTTGCAATGGATGTGAAATAAATACATTTGTGTCTATCTTTTATCCAGGCAGATAAATCAGGTGCCCTAAGTAGTCTCTTCATTCTGAACAACTGGATAGAGCGTATTAAGAAATAGCTGAGGGACTATGGAGGTGCAACCTTTGCACACACTTTTGTCATGGCTAATGCCATTTCATTGCCATATTCCAATAAGACAGTGGAAGCAGTAGTAAAACACAAATGTTCTTTTATATGCTCTGACAGATTTTAGAAAGAATAATAGTATTATTGATATTAATGTTAATAATAGCTAAAACATACTAAGCAATTATTATGGACTAGGAAGTAGTCCAAGCACTTGTATACACTGTAGGTAATTTACAGAGTTATGCTTAGAGTGAAAATATGGTCTACTGAATCCCTGTTTAACAAGTGAGGAAACGGACCTGGGACCAGGAGAGGATGTTCGGTTCCCCGCCTCACTCCTACCCCCTTAATCCATGTGGTCATTTGAATTTGAGAAAACGCTTTCTTCATTTTAACAGTTACGTTAAGTTTCCAGGAGGAATTTCTAAGACATGGTTACAAAAATGTAATGCAAGTAAAAGGAATCATTTAGCTCACTACTGAAAACACCTAGGAATAGGTTTAGCTCTTGATGGAGTGAAGGAAATAAGAATGTTCTGGCTCACCGGCCATGACAGATTATTATAAATTCTAACATAATTGGTATGCACTAGTCCTTGTTTCCAGCTTCCAGGAGGTCACAGAGCAGGCCTTTCATCGCATTTCTAACATGTCGTTGTGTTTCGCACAGTGTCCTGCAGAGTTAAGTGGTCAAAAACCTCTTGTAGTTGACAGACTTGCTCACTGGACACCGTCAATATCTGACAGTGTACTTTTAAGATTTAATGAAACTACTTTCGGAAAAAGAAATGTGCATCTGTTCCAATACCCCATGGAAATCAATAGATGCACTCTAATGACTGGAGAGAAAGCATCCATTAATTTTTCTCTGCTTTATTTTCCCTGCCTGTTTATTGTGGGAAATAATAACTGTGTATCTTTTTAGGAAATTGAAACATCAGGAAGTTTGCTTTGATATTTGCTGTGAAAATGCTTACTTGTTGCTTACCTTTCATTTGAACAGGTACCTTATTCTTTAAATGCTAGCTTCTTTTGTCTATTTGTTTTGAATGTGGGACAATTGAGGCTGTCTATTAAAGTTACTCTGTAAATTAATGCCCAATCTTACATTATGATTTGCCTGTATTCATGAAAGCCTTCATATAGGCATAACTAAATACCAGAATTTCCCTATGTTGTGCTATTACTGTTCATTATATAACTCTAACTCTGTTGTTAATTTCCTCACTGTTGTAAAGTAGGAGTTGAATGATATAATTTTTAAGGTTTTTTCATAGAGTAATATTTTCTGATACTATTATATTGTATACTATATGTACTATAGTCCCTATTTCTGTAGTAAATATAGTATATATTTTTATTGATTGCTCTTATTTGACTGGAGTTTTTGTCTTAAAATATGACTCATGAAAATATGGTCTGCTGAATTCTTTCAACCAGGCTTCCTATTTTTAAATAATTTACATAATCATTTGTGAATTTGGCCATTAGGCTTAGGAGTACAATTTGGTATGTTCTAAAAACATTGTAAAAGTGGCATGCTATCTTCGGAATAAGATGTTTACAATATGGTTTGTTTTAATTTCTTTTACTATGGTTTCTAACCCCCATTCCGTCTATAAAGTAATCTCTGTATATAAACCATTTCAGATGTCCTTAGGAACATAAAAATATCTATTTTAAAAATTATCATTATACCTGTTTGTACTTGTTCTGAACATTTTCTATTTCCAGGATTGTAAAAGTCATGATCTCAGAGAGATCTAGAACTTTAGAATGGCAGGAACCCTGTAGATCATCTAGCTAACTCTACATTTTGCAGACAATAGAAACACGGAGGCTTGAGAAGATTAAGTGCACTGTCCAAGATCACAGAGTTATTTAGTGACACAACTTGCATAAGAATCAAGATCTCCTAGGGCTCTTGCTTTAGCTGGCGTTGCTCAGTGGTAGAGTGTAGGCCAGTGTCCCCTAAAGGTCATGAATTTGATTCCCAGTCAAAGGCATGTGCCTGGGTTGCAGATTCATTCCTAGCCCTGGTCAGGGTGCATGTGGGAGGCAACCAATTGATATCTCTCTCACAACGATGTTTCTCTCTCTCTCTCTCTCTCTCTCTCTCTCTCTCTCTCTCTCTGTCTATTTCCTTCGATTCCCTCTAAAAATCAATGGAAAAAGATATTCTTGGGTTACAATTAAAAAACAAACAAACAAAAAAGAGATTTCCTAACTCTTGCCCTGGCCATGCAGCTCAGTTTCCAGGGTACATACAAGAAGCAACCAATGAATGTATAAATAAGTGGAACAACCAATCCTCTCTCTCTCCCTCTACCTTCCTCTCTCTCTCTCTCTAAAAAGATGAATTTAAAAAAAATATCTAACTCTCTCCAATATTCCTTCCATCCACTTCCCCAAATGAAAACAATTTTAGATATACAATCTAGTCCATAATCTCTATGCATATG
The DNA here is from genome assembly GCF_000327345.1 of Myotis davidii. NCBI lineage: Eukaryota > Metazoa > Chordata > Mammalia > Chiroptera > Vespertilionidae > Myotis > Myotis davidii. Next base: position 1,231,286 of record NW_006293318.1, read on the forward strand.
TTGCAACTCTGTTGTTTGGTTTATGAAAACTTAGGATTGCCATCTCACCTTGAAAGATTGACCCTTTGTCCCTGTCTGTCTCCGATTTAAGAAAAGAAATCCCAACTTTAGCTGTTTTTAATACATACCAGTTCTACATTATATTATACTGGGATATTAATTAGAAGAGATATTTTAATATTGCTATTCGCCCTTTATAATAGAAGTGTCAGAGATTAAAGAAAATTAGTAAAATTTATATGAAAGTAATATATAAGTTGATTAATAAATAAACAATAACAACATGATATAACAACAACAAAGACATGATATAAAGACAGTTGGCACCAGTGAGAGCTTTATATGTATCGTGCATGCACGGGTCAACATTTATTTTTAAATTGCCTGTGCACGTCATATGTACTGGCTGGTTGGTCGGTTGGATGGTCAGACAGATGTATGGTCACAGCCTTTTATATATATAGATGTTATATATCTCGATATAATAATGTAGCCATTTTGCTTTCTTTTGAGGTCATAGAAAAATATAATTCACAATAAAATCTGCCAATCCAGAAAAGTTCTCCACAAAGGCAGTAGAGTAGGAAAGAATTCTCTCATTTAATGACATTAATGCAGAATGTGATGCACATCATAAGCAATCCACGAATGAAACGGCAAAGACAGACCTCAGTCTTCCATGCGGCCAGGCAGATGCAGCCCGCCACATACACACCTTCATCATAAACAATAAGAAATCCTCAAGTACGAGCACTTAGCATCCCTCACACACAGTTCACCCCTAATTTACCCGGTCACTAAGTCACTAGGGTGACAGCTTGTGTTTATTAATTGCCTTTATCTAAATATCTTCAGGACAAGAGGCTTTTTTGTTTTTTGTTTTTGTTTTTGTTTTTTTGTAGTTGCCCTGAGAAATTTAGGCTCCTACAATTCCGTGGAAACTGGGAGACAGGGGCGCTATATTTTTTGATGATTATATTTCAAAGAGATGGCTCCCACGCCCATGAGAAAATAAGATTCTTGGGTTTTAAAACAGGCTCATTAACTTTAAAATATTTCCATATATCTCAAAGGGCAGAAAAATAAATCACGATACAAGTTGTTAGAGCAAGTTCTCTAAGTCGAGGGAGGAGGAAGGAAACATCAGCCAGGCAGATGCAGCCCACCACATACACACCTTCATCAGAAACAATAAGAAATCTGCAGGTTAGAGGACTTAGCATCCCTCACGCACAGTTCATCCTTAATTTACCCGGTTACTAGGTCACTTCACGCACCAGGGAAAAGTTAATTTCCTTTTTAAAATCTGCCTTTGCCCTTTCAGGAAAGGCCAGGGCACCTCATTGCTGCCAGGTGGGAGAGATGGAATCCAGGTCCCCCTTCTGGCCTGCAGTGACCTCTGAGAGGGAGAGTTCCTCATGCCCGCAGAATGGGGTCGGGGTGCTTGCTCCCAGATGGTCTCCACTGACAGGATAGTCCTGACTCTCCACTGCCCGCCTGGGACACCCCCTCAGAGGAGCCAGGAGCGGGAACTCATTACTGCTGAGAGGGAGTGGAAGTGCAGATGCCAGTGTGGCCTCCACCAGCCCGCATCCCTGCCTGTCAGGAATGGGAGTCTCAGCTCCCTACCAGACCTTCCCTGACCCTACTCTGGTGAGGGAGTTGGGGTGCCTTGTACAGCTCTCAAGGGTGAAAGCTTCGCCTCCCGCTAGCCTCTGGTGGCATGAGTGGCAGCCACAGATTTTCCTGTGGTGTTTGGCTGGAGTAGAGCTGTTATTTTCTACAAGTTAACTCCTTGGGAAGCTGCCCCTTTCGTGGTCCTTTCACTGAAGAGCTGGAGGGTGGGGAGGGGATTTTTATTTTCTGCACCTATTGGTGTTTCTGTGTTGCTGGCTTTTTCAGCTCCAAGTCTGGGATATAGACGTTAAGAAGAAAACTAGGGAGCTCCCCATGGCATTAAGCCAGCCTGCTCTCCACCTTTCGGAGTCCTCTTAGGCTGGTGTGACAGGGTGTCAGTTGTACATAGTAGAAGTAGAGAACAGTACACTCGCTTCATCCTCCCTGAAGCAGAAGTCTCTCCATATTTTGAAAAGAGTGAAGTGAAAGTAATGAGAACTCAAAAGTATGTTATTAAAGTACAGGAATCCATTGCTTTCCTAACCACTAAATGGTACGGTCCATGAGGACAGGGGCTGTGAGGTTTCCTCACTCTTAGGCAACTTTTGGTCCTTTGTTGTTGGTGAGAAAGCAAATCACCTCCCGTCTCTGTGGTCAGGTTTTTCATATCTGAGAATGGGTTGAAGTGAAGGATGATGGTCATGATGCCTGAATGTAGCTCCTCCCATCCAAATATATGTAGCACTCAGGTGAAAGCTTAAGATAATTGTTTGATCAAGGAAAAAGTGGCCCCCTTTTATTTGATTAAAATCATCTATTTCTTCTATTCCTTTAAGAAAGAATTTAAAAGGATTTTTTTAAATATAAAATACATCAAGTTAATGGTAATGATAGAGGAAGAATTTTTACTTCTGACTAAAATAATAACTCACTTCTTTCTTTAATGAGAGCAGTGAGTAAAAACAATTATTCATGCATGCTTGCCATCTCATTTAGCACTGATATAAAATTCTCTCCAATAAAACTCAAGTGGATTTTTTTTTTTGAGGTTGGATTTCAGGAGGCTTATTATTTTTATTAGGCTGTGGAATTTGATTATTTAATCAACTTACTTCAATCCAAAAAAATATCTTATGGCCCATTAATTGAAGGAAACATCTTTGTTTCTTTCCTTCTACTTTTATTCTTTGTTTTAAATATTACTGTTGCAGTTCACTTGCCATAAGCTCATTAAACACATTTCTAGACACAGTTATCCTAGAAACTTGAATAATAAAGATTAATGTGCTAATCCAAACTCAATGACTAGCCCGAGGAGATCAAATATATTAACCTTTCTTTCAGCATAAAATTATATTTTTACCAGAAGAAATGTCCATGTCTAGGTTTAATTGCCCCAGAGGGTTGTGGGTAAAACTTTAAGATTTTCCAATGCAAAAATAGACACCTGAACTAAAGTGCATTTAAGAATATAAATATACATATAATGTTGAAAAAGGATTTGCCAAAGTAAAATATGCTCTGCTTCTTATTTTTCTTAAAAAATATCGTCCCACGAGGCATGTAAGTAAATATATGACTGTGCACGTTTGGGTATGTACATGTTTGGGGGAGGAGGCATTCTAAATGACAACTTAGTCTGTAGGAGCGCTAGCAGGCTGTTTGGCTATTCCTTTCATAGATAACTTAAATTAATGATAACTACTTCCAAGGTTGGGATTCTAAAAGTTGATTGAGTCCTGATGTCTAATTCTGGTTAGTTTATAAAAGTTGCTATGTCTCAACAATAGCATTTAACCACGAGTCAACACAGAACTTTTAATAAGCACTGAATGGAAGTGATGCTGCAGACCAAACTCACACTTGCTCTGCTATTCTATAATGATAAATATCATTTTACTTTTCCTTCTTAATTAAGTCAGGCTTTCATATGCATGTAGATTACATGCCTTTCCATAGAATTTCATGTCAGGTGTTTGGGAATACCCTTCCTCTTCCTCCAAATACCTCTCTAATGGTACTGTCGTCATGCCAGGTATACCCAAGCTTCTGATAATCTGATTTAAGATTGTAATGGCCATTGTAATATCAAAATATTTTCAAATAGAAAGTGGGTGATATGTTGAACTGCCTAAACTCACTGTAGCACAAATTGTTCAATTAATTAGGTCACCTATCATTTTTATAAGGGATGGGGCAGAGGACAAAGATATTAGAATAATATATATGTTGTTTATATCAATGGAGATATAACACACATATTTTAAATGTCATACTGCCTCTTCTCTGAGAAGTATAAACCTTTAATTTATTCTCTTGATTATGGAATCATCAAAGACTAAAGAGCTCACTCTAAGTTTGGATGACCCAAGGATAGTTCCCGTTAAATGGGGGACTAGTTATTAATATTCACAGCAATGGAATTGACACAACCTTCTTTCCAATTAACATACCTTTTCATTTTTTATCCATGGAAATAATTTTATAGATCATGTATGAGCATGGGGTTTAGTTTGGAGAATGTAAAGATAATATCTATATTACTTTTTTTCAATTTAAGCATTAAATATTAGCATTTAAATATTATAGAAACTAATAAGTGTAAAGAACAGGGCTAGACATATAAGTAAAGCATGAGAAGCATTCTCTTGGTAAAATGCCTCGTAATCAGAATATTTTTGGTCTTTTCTTCGTAAAAGTGCCAGTGTCTTCTACTAAACGTGGAAAATGAGTGTCATGATGGTCTCATCTGTAAAATGGAGATAATGGCCCCTTTTCCTTACTTATCTTTCAGGGAGATGGTGAGGGATAATGGATGTTTCAGGGAGCCTCTCAAAAACCATTACAGAAATACAGACTTTTACTCCATCGATCTGGGAGTTTGTCCTTTGAAAGCCATCAAGGAAGAGAGGGCTGGACACAGTAGAGCTCAGTACGATACTTAATGTTGGCGTCCAAATGTATGAGAACACAAGAGACACCAATCTTGTTTATCTGTAATTTTAGAAGTTAGGATAATTACTAAATTTAGAATGCTCTCACTTCCCTTAATAAAAATATCTAAAGTTTCTCTAATACTTCAGAATTCTCAATAGAACACTAAGTTTCCCACATTACTCTTCCAAAACTTCAAATTTATTAGAAATTACTTACCAGTTGATGACTTTTATACAGGGAGAAATCTGTTAAGGATGTATTTGGAACTCCATCAACTTGCAGGCCCCCTTCACCCTCTAATTTAGTGATACCCCTGCATATCTTTACCATTTTTAATTGGTCATGAGGGTTGGACTCTTTCTTCAAGGTTAACCTCTTGATCTCATTTTTTTCCCATTCTCAAACTCTCCACTGCTCCGCCCTGATTTTTTTTTCCCAGCCTCCCAGTGAGATCTCCATGTTTCATGTTTTCACCATCTTAAAAGATAGGCATTCAGGAAATGCGCTGAATAAGTAATGGCCAGACTTGGAGTTCTGGTTCCTTGTCAGAAAAATATGATTTGTTTCAATAGTTAAGTTGCTTGGTCATCTTTTTGTTAATCTTGCCCTATACATCATTACAAACAAGCAAGAAAATACAATGGGAAAATTTTTTATGTCAAATGTATAAAACATACTTTAGGTTAGCCACAGTAAGAAATATAAGGAGAAGTTGTGGAGAAAAAGCAAAGCGTCATTGATAGCAAATAAGAAGATGGAAATAAATGGGTATGCGAAGCTAATTCTTGATGAGAAGGTGACATTTTATGAATGTAAATTATTTCCAAATTTATAGATTTATTCTAATTGAAAGTAAAGCTCAGTAAATATTTTAGATTCCAGAGTGTAAAATTAAAATTTATTAATAATAAAAACTAGGTGGTGATATTCAATATTTTTTAAGTCAGTAAAATGGAAATTTGCCCTACCAAATATCAAATCACATTGTAAGGCTACAGTCATTGAAACGTAAGATATTAGGTTAAGAAAGATATTTGGTCTCCAAAGCAGACCTTATAGAATAATTTCATGGACAATAAAGATTACATTTATTCTATTATCCTTTGTACGTTTAGAAATCTGTCTATATTTTAATTTTTGACTACCTTTCCTAGTGAAGTTTACCTGTTTTATTTTTTAAAGGACCATTTCTTGAATTAATATATTAGTTCAACTCTTTTATTTTTTTGCATTTTACTTAGTTCTGTTCTAATATAAGGATTTTTATATTAATTTTTCTTTATTGCCTTTAGATCAGATCACTGGTCTGTACAAGATATCCTTTTCTGGAATGAATTAAATTATTTTTATTTTGCAGTAAAATCTATTATCAGTTTTTAGTAGTTGTCTATGGACACATGAAAAGGTGGATTATCTACTAGGATGGTACAAGTTCAATGTTTATTTTATTAATCTTATTAAAATTCCTGTTATTTATTTTCTCATATTTCACTTGGTCTATGAGAAAAATGAGTGAGAATTGAATAAATGTTCTTTTTACTATATATTTATTTTTGTTATCATTGTTTTTTACAGTTTTGTTATACACATTTTGATGTTATTAAGGTCACCAGTTTTGTGACTATTATGTAAGTGGGTATTTGTTTTCATTCACATGTACTTTCTTTTGTGTGTTTACTGTTTATTTTCTGTCTAAAGTTATACTGTCACTTCTGGGTTTTTTTTGTTCTTCTTCTTTGCTCCTTTGATATTTGATCCTACATTTACGTAGACGTATTTCTTATAAAGCGTATATATTAGGGTTTTCTTTTCCTTTTAAAGGGATCAGATATTTTTATTGGGAACTTTAATACATTTATTTTTATGGTCCAAGAATATTTGCTTTATTTTCAATATTTTGGAAGGAATACATACTGTTTGAAATTAACTTTTACTTTTAAAAAAAACCCACTTTTTAAATGAAATAAGAACAAACTTTTATTTTTTTAACTTGTGCTATATATGAGAGGAAGAATTATGCATACTTTTCCCCTTCTTTTCTATGTAAATATGTATGTTTAGAATTCAATTTTTTAATTCTTGTTTTAAAATCTTACTATATTTAAGAATAATTTGACACATTTAGTTTTATAAATACATGTTCAGCTATTTTTAGATTTAATTTTATAACTAAGTAGTTTTGATATTTATCACAAATCAATTTATAAGAAATCTCCCCATTGTTTATTTTAGATAGAATTTTAAGCTCCTTTAATATATATTCGGGTAGTATTTCAAAGAATGGCTCAGGGAAGTAATATTTCCTCAACTTTTTGCTTTATCTATGAATATCACTATATTGCTTGTTAATAGAAACAATAACTTTCTAGGTATAGTTTTAAATCCCAACATTTCCCCCTGAGGGATTAGAGATACTTACATCAAAATAAGGAATATATGTGGTGGGGAAAGTCATGATATTGTTGTGTGCAAAAGGGATCAGAGTTAGTCTGAGTAATTTCCACAGGGTAAAACCAAGATCAAAGGGTAGTAGCTATATAGAAAGTTGGCTGAATAAAAAGTTGATCTCTTTAACACTAAGAGCTTTCTAAAGATGGAGGCAGAGTGCCTTACGAAGTCACAAAATCTAGCACAAGTATTCCTGCAGTGATTTTGTGTCTACCTCTCAAAATGTTGTGCAGAGTGAGTTTATCCTAGGTAATTTTACGAGTTGGGAACTTTCCTTTAGGCAGCTACCGGGTTGCAAAAATAACGAATTCACCCCTTTTATCAGGTCAGTATACTGCTCAGTAAATTGTAGTATGTAGGAAAAATTATAATGAGACTTTATATAAATTGAGCTTTTATTTGTTTACTTATTTTTGAGAAATAATAAAGCCCTACTTTGGGTAATTAATAAATAGCCAATTGTCCACCAGAGTGTCCCAGGCTTTTGCTACATGATAGGATGGGGAAATTTGCATTTTAGATATTCTATGGATGCTATGGCTCCTTAGCTGTCCTCTTTCCTGAGCCCTCCTTTGAATGCCAGAAGGATGGCAAGCTAAGCATCCCTATTCCGCACACTGGAATCCCCAAAAGGATTGTAATTACAGCAAAGGCCCTCTAGTGGAAGATCTGCTTGTAACTCCATTGTATAGTATGTGATTGTTAACTAGAGGAAATCTAAATAGTTCTTTTAGGAGTCATTTTATGCTTCTTCTTTTTTTTTTAAATGATGTTTCAAATGTTACTTGGGTATGCAGTCTAAATAGTTAACATTTAAAATAGAAAACAAATAAAAAGACCCTGGCCTGTGTGGCTCAGTGATTGAGCATCAACCTATGAACCAGGAGATCATGGTTTGATTCCTGGTCAGGACATATGCCGGAATTACGGGGTCAATCCCCAGTAAGGAGTGTGCATAAGGCGTCCAATGAATGATTCTCTCTCATTATTGATGTTTCTATCTCTCTTTTCCTCTCCCTTCTCTGAAATCAATAAAAAATATATTTTTAAAATCACTTTTTATTGTTAAAGAACATATACCTACCACATAGAACAAGAATATGGTTTCTAAATGTCCATTTTTAAGAAACCAGCAGTCACACATCCCTCTCACAATCTTGGACTGCTGGCTCCTAATCTCTCACCTGCCTGCCTGCCTGGTCGCCCCTAACTGCCCCCCCTGCACGCCTGATCACCCTTTATTGCCTCTGCTTGCCAGCCTGATTGCCCCTAACTTCTCCCCCTGCCAGCCTGGTCACCCCTAATTGCCCCTAGCTGCTTGCCAGGTCACCCACAACTGCCCCTTCCCTGCAAGCCTGGTAGTTCCTAACTGCCCCCCCCCCAGCCCCAGCCTGGTTGCTCCATGCAGCCTGCTGTTCAGTCATTTGGTCACCCCTCACTACCCCCCCTGCTGGCCTGGTCACCCCACACAGCCTGCTGTTCAGTCGTTTGGTTGACCCTCACTAACCCCCCTGCCAGCCTGGTCGTAGGTATCCATCTTTGTGAGGGTGTGAGGGTTAATTTGCATATCACCTCTTTATTATATAGGATTTTGGTATGATCTGTGTATTATGCTATTTTTATACTTGACTGTTCTCCATTTCCAGACTTTGCATTTCCTAAAATACAGAGATTTATCTTACTCATCTCTCTACTCATTGTTTTACACACATTTAGAGTCTTCTAAATATTTATTAAATCAAATTAAATAAGGTCTATTATCACAGGAATTGCTGATGGTTTAGACTAAAGTATAAATTCCTAATTTTCTTTGGATACAGAAAGCGACGTGGGTAAAATAAACCCAAGGTAATGCTGATTTCTTCATTTGCCCTTACCTAACTCAAGCTTTAATTTAAGGTGAGCAGCTGAAAAACTTTGATTACAAAATCTTGCATGTCAGTGGGGTGTTTTTATTTTATAGTTAAAATGAGTTATTTGTTAGAAATGCATCATTGCACCTAGGAATTTGATTCAAAAGCTGTGATTTATGACTCAGACTGGAATTTCATAGGAACAATGTAATATAATACCTGAAAATGCCATTTATTTTCATGCCCTATTTAAATTACACTTATACCAAGTTACAGCAATATTTAAAAAGTAATATTCAGTGCTTCCTTACATTTGCCATATTTTTATCAAAGTAGAATTGAATTAAAATTACTGAATGGGAAACATTTCTGACACAAAACTGTTACTGTTGAATAATTAATCAAACAAGAAACATGTTCAGGTGTATATTCTTGTCTTTGTTCTGTGAATTTCATTTTTATTTTTAAATGAATATATTCATGCTCCTGGATTTTCCCTTTTGAAATGGGATTCATAGCATATCTCAAAACTAAATGTATAACACATTTTATAGAAGGCAATATAGATACATTTTTCTGATGAATGTGGTGAGGGCTATTTTTACAAAATGGAATGTATTTTTAATTTAGAATAATAATTGAAATGTTCAATATTTCCTTTTATTACCAGTAATTTTTAAGTTTTCTGTTTATTTTCTACACAATTATGAACCACAGAATAATCTGCTTTTTGTCTTGAGGGTGGTCCTGACCCACACACCTCCACCCACCCCAATTAAATGTGTGTTGATGCAGAATTTTTGTTGCTTGGTTGGTTGTCAGTCCTTTTGCTTTGGGGTGGAAATGTATTTGTTTGTTTTGCTTGTTTGTTTTGCAACCAAGGTATAGGTTTGTCATAGATCAGTGTTACCATTTCCCTAAAGATCAATTGTAGGCATTTATGAGGTGTCTGATAGCAATTTTATAGGTACCTTGCAGAATGGAACAATCTAAACCAACCCACATGGGAACCGAATTTAGAACCAACAAACCAAATGGGTGAGATGACGATAAAGGGATCTTTTCCCTAATTGATTTGGAAAGTTCAAAAAACTCAACTCATATACAGAGAGCCTTTAGTCAAAATACATTTCTGAATACAATTCCATATGACAATGTTTTAACAAATATCCATAACATCATTTTATTCACTCGTGGACCCATGTAGATGAGTGCCCACTATGTGCTGCTGGTGCCCGAGAGTTCCTTTTCTCATGCAATTTCCTTTTGCATGATAGGAGACAAACATAAAAAAAAAGATGGTTTCAAGTGGCTAACCTGTTCTGAAAAGCAGTATATAACTTTTAAAAGATGTCATGTTAAACAAAGTTAGACCAACTGTGTTTTCCTACAAGGCTACTTAGAATTTTTGTTATTCTTGTTGTTAATTTGGCTGTTTTTAATAATAACATTTTAATAATATTTCTAGAAAATATATTTAATTTAGAAGCCATACCAGATTTTCACTGAATGCTTTATGGGAGCATCCAGCAAATAAATATTCAATAGTCAACATTTTTACATGTTTCATTTTGTAATCAAATGTGTGTTAAAGACACACATTAGCCATGTGCAGAGACAACTATCATTAAAACACAGTTCTGAAAAAATTCAGTCACGGATGAGTGTAGTATAGTTATTTGATTATTTTTCTAGCTGCTTCTTCCACGTAGAAATTTCTAAGGACTGTGATAGCTTACAAATACAGCTATTGTAGCAATATGGAGACAAGACATCCTGTTACATACCCCTGACTGTCTATAAAATATACTGGGAAAGGGGAACTACGGTAATATAGACAAGCCCAAATTCCTGGTCTCATATTACAAAGACCTAACTTACTATAACATAAAGCATCCCTTTAATTCTCTGATTACTCGGGGAATTTAGTTACCTGTGCTTCCTAAATGTATAACCCCAAGCGACCTGAGGTACACACCTACAGATTAATTACAATATATATCAAAAGTTTGTTAAGGGGATCAAGTGACTCTGTAAACTATCCTTTTTAGGAAGGCATTATTATGAGCTACTGAATTTTAAATAATGTTTCCATTCTTTAAAATTGAGACATGTAATAGTAATTTTTAAGAAAGTAATACTCAATAGTCATTTACAAATTTAAGAAGGTTTTTCATGTGGTTGTTTGGTGAAAGGTGTAGAGAGATGCATTTTGTATAAAAAGTCTCAGTTATAAAATGTGCATTTATCATAAACAAATGTAGATTATTTCTAATTATGCCTAATCATTCAATCTGCAGGGAAGTGATTCTAATTCTAGCTCAGAGAAAATACTATTTTATATATAGAAATCTATCATTTAATATAGTAAACTTTAGAAAATAAAATTACTAGGCCTATATGAAGGATCATTTTAATAAAACAATTCATTTGAAAGGTTTAGTGAACATAGTTTAAAATGTATAATCAAATAGCAAACAGTGATTTCTGGGTTTGTCAGTGTTGCTTTTTATAAGTAACCAACCTTTTGACTCTAAAAGATGCCATTGTAATCAATGGATGTTAATCCAGCATTTACAAGATCATTAACTTCAACACTGAAACAAGGTACAATATAAAGACCTCATTGTCTAACTACAACTTTAAAACATTATACTGTTAGTATCAAAAAGGTCAGGGAAAATAGAGACTAAAGGAATGGTTACCAGAAGGGAGGAGTTAGGGGGATGGGCAAAAAGAAGGGAAATATAGTCAATAACATTATGATAAATTTACATAGTGACAGATGACTTAGAATTAGTGGGGTGATATACATTGTAAGGTATAAAAATGTCGAATCACTATATTGTACACCTGAAACTAATATAACCAATATAGTAGCAACCATCACTAGTTGGGAAAATGCAATCCTTTTTCAGTTTGGTTCATTTTACTTGTAAACCTAGTTCTTCTTTATCGTGACACTCCCTTAGTTTTGTCCAAAGATCCTTAAAGTCATTAGATATCTCTGCAGAACTAGGGCTTCCACACTGCTTCCAGAGACGTTCATCTTGCTTTAATATGCTCCACACTTTTATTTGCCTAATGATTTTTGACATTTTTTGTTACGTTATATACTAGTAGGTATGAAGTTGTCTTTAGACAGCTGAAATACGGCTTCCAAGGTCGCCTCTAGATTCTCGAAAGCCGGCAGGAATCCCAGAGCGCTCCCGGGCTGTGTCAGAATTTTTAATATTTTAATCTTCATTGTTAATATCTAAGAGTGCAATATATAACAAAATAAAAATAATTTGTTAGCCTATGGAAACGTCTTTGTGCACACCATGTAGCAACTCCAGTGTTTTGTAGAACACTGTAGAATGCTGTCTAGGACATGCATAAGTAATCATGAAGAATATAAATAGGAAAATCCACAAGGAAGCCACATGTCTAAACTATGTTTCATGAAAGCTTTGTGAAGGAAGTTAAACTGATTTGCCAAAACAGAAACTTAATATAATCTTGATGAAAGATCTATGTGACAGGCATTCTGTAGGAAAATTATAACTTAAGGAATATGTATTCACATTGCCTCCAACAAGAGAAATAAATATATTGACAATTTGACAGCAATAATATGAAATTTTACTTGGCATTATTTTTTCTTTTTATGAGACCTTAAAAAAGAATCTCTACAATAAGGAATAAGGCAAGCATATCTATCATTTTGAAATATAAAAGAGTATGTGTAACTAAACAAGAAGCCCCAAGGTAAATATTCATTCTTTCTATAGGCTAAAGAAAGAGCAAGCTCAAGAAAGAACAAGCTAAGGAAAAAACAGCTGGCCTTCCTAAATGTTAAGCTTCTTGAAATCAGATATTTCTTTTTTTAAATAAATTTATTGGGGAGACAATGGTTAATAACATTATGTAAGTTTCAAGTGTACAGTTTTATAACACATTAACTGTGTACGCATTGTGTGCTCACTACCCAAAGTCTCCTCTCCTTCTGTCACCATATATTTCTTTCAACCTCCCTTCTATACGCTCAGGGCCTACAAGGGTGGCTGGTGCATAAAGGCATCCATACTTTTAACTACTGCAGTGGAATTTGGGAGTTATCAGGAAATAGTTAATAGAATGGGACCACTCAGCCACCAGTAGCCATTGGGTCAAGTGATCCCTGAAAAATCCAATTCAACTCTAGATGCTTCCCCAGAAACCTGAGTCTGCCTAGCTGAGCTGGTATCCAAAAGGTAAGTGATGAAAACTTATGGCAAATGCCACCAGTCAAGAAAAGGCTTAGGCTGTCCAAGGTAATCCACAGTCTAGTCAAAGGAAATTTGCAATGGGTAACAATCAGAAGTAGAAACCTTATATATTTGTCACTGTAATGACAAATGGCAGGTGTGTGATGGGATGAAGGCTCAAGGAAATATTTCAGCTTCCAGGGCAGGAATAATGAAACATTAGCATAATGCCGGTGGTTTTTGACCCAGCATCTAGAAGGGTTCAGAAATGTGGAGAAGGGCTGTGTGTAAATTAAATAGGAGTCCAGAGACAAAACATAATTTTGGAAGGCATTATGGGGAATCAGAGAAGACTTAGCTAAAAGAACTAAGTTCTTCTCCTCAGGACGCCTTGCTTTTTATTAACACAATTTGTCCTAAGGAGAGGTAGATATACACATCAAAGGCCCGGGTTAGTTTACAGAATCCATTGTTAGAATGGGGAATTGCCTACAGCTGTTCAGGTGTTTGGCCAGTAGGAGGCCATGTTAATGTAGATTAAGATGCCCTGAGCTGTCTGTCAGCAAGCAATCATTTAATGCATCCTTTTCAGGTTTTGGGGAAATGCCTCAGCCATCTCCGGATGATTCAGCCCTGCTGACATGCTGGCATTGGCTTATGGCATTAGCATATCAGGATCTCATGTTCCTCCAATGGTCAGGGCAGAAAATCCAGGTTAGGGATTGTGTCAAGGAATAATGTGCTGTGAAATGACACAAAACTCTAGAGGCCATGCTTCTTCATCTCTGTCCTTCATGGAAGCAGGAAACATGTAAATCTCGCACCTCAGCACAGGCTTGGTTTCGGTGACATGGGTAGAGCTGATTTTCAAACTGGGGGCAGACTGGCCCGGACTGATAGGTTGGATGTTAGACTGAGTCACTGAACCATCTGGTCTGCTTTCTAAGTGCATACTTAACTAGTTTAAAGACATCGTCTGCCTTTCAATAGACTCCACCCACATTTACACAACTGAAAAGAATGAATTGGAAATATGTATTAAATTCTTAGCTTAACATGTTGGAGCCAGGATCCAGGCTCCAGTCTTTAGGTCTATGTCTGCATATCTGTACTTCCACCTTCACCTCTATTCTTTCACAAATTGGGTTTTTTTGTTTAGTCTATATTTTAGACCATTTCAAGAATGGATCTTCTTTTTCCAAATCATTTCATTAGAATGTGTGATTGACTTATTACTTCAATTTTCATAATAGATACTTATCTTTTTCTTTCTTCATTTGGATACCTTATTTCTAATAATAAAAAGGCTTCGCAGAATTGCATATTCATCTTGTTGTGGACACACTTTTTGTTTGTGATGTTAATCTTAAACATTAAAAGCAGTTTCAGTTTCAATTCATGTAATCATAGATTATCTCAATATCTGAGAACTATGATGTTAGAGGGGGCTTTGGACTAGGATCTATTATAAATCACCAAATATCTTTTATAGGACTCAAAATGTGAAGGCTGTTTTAGACATCAGGGCAATAAAGAAGACAATATGAACTACTATTGGGGAAAATAAAAACATCAGAAAAATAAATATATAAAGAAAATATTTCAAGGAAAATTGTTTCTAAAACTCCATTTTAAAATGGTGACTTTTTTTATGGTAGTGTTGGTTCATATGGAGGAAAAATGTTAAAAGTATTCTATGCAAAAGGGTATGATCCAACCTCCTATGTTTAGAAAGCATGCATAAAATTATAAATTAATTTTTTTTCTTTTAACCCTTAGCTTTTATTTGTCCTTCTTTTCTCAAATTGAAACTTCTTTTAAAATTTCTTAATGGTACGGACCCTATTTCATTTATGTTTGGTTTTATTAACTTAAAGCCTAAATTACCTAATCAGTTTCACTGGATTTCTTATTTCAGGAGTGGGTATTGTATAGGGTATTGTAATTTCTAAAAAAATTATACAGAAGCAATATACCTCACAATGCATTTCTATGTATTATTCATGTATGCACACATATAAATGCAGTAGATATAATATATGTAGTACATATATATGTATCTATATTTCTTTAGTTGACATCAGGCTGATGATTATCAGGCTGATAATCCTATCTGATAATAGACAAAAACGGTAATTAACTGTACCTCCTATGCGCTTCCCATTGGCTAATCAGGGCGATATGCAAATTAACTGCCAACCAAGATGGCGGCCAGCAGCCAGGCAGCTGAAGAGAACAGGAGGCTTGCTTGCTCCAGTGATGGAGGAAGCCAAGTTTCCCCGCCTGCCACTGCCCAGCTCTGAGCTCCAAAAGCAACAATGTTTCAATTACAGAAGCTAAACCCCAGATACCTGCTTTTAGCAGGCCGCTCTCAGCTCTAGTGATGTCAACAAAGTTTCAATTATAGAAGGTTAATAAACCCCAGAATAAAAAAGAAAAAAGAAAAAAAGGAGAGGCTGGGAGCTTTAGTCGCTGGCCAGCCTGAAAACGGCCCTCAGCCCCTCACCCAGAA
>NW_006293318.1:1247025-1255456 GCF_000327345.1 Myotis davidii
GCTCCCACAGGGGGAGCTCTGCTCAGCCACAAGCCAGGCTGATGGCTGCCAGTACAGCCGTGGTGGAGGAAGCCTCTCCTGCCTCCTCAGCAACGCTAAGGATATCCGACTGCAGTTTAGGCCTGCTCCCCGATGGCAAGTGGACATCCCCCGAGGGCTGCCGGGCTGCCAGAGGGATGTCTGATTGCCATTTTAGGCTCAATCCCCCGGGGAGCGGGCCTAAGCCAGCAGGTGGTCATCCTCTGAGGGGTCCCAGACTGCGAAAGGGCACAGGCCAGGTTGAGGGACCCCCTCTCCCCCACCGAGTGCACAAATTTTTGTGCACCGGGCCTCCAGTTATATTAATAAATGTCTATGTATTTGACCCTTTGCATGAATATAAAATAAGTGTATTGCAATTTTTAAATACTGTTTTCTGTCTATAAATTGTAAAGAAAGTTGGCATAAAAATTAAAATGTTTATAAGAGAATGAACTTTAAATTGTTATCTGAATACCTTCATATGTGTTTATTTCTTTCTTATGAGAAATTTCCCATTTATTAATCCATTTATGAGAATGAACGGTATGTTATTTTAAAGGTGGCAAACTATGAAATGCAGTAACTTTCATAATCATTATAAGTGAACCATTTAAGTCTAAAAAATATTGCTGCCAAAGTAAGCCCTTATTGTATTTTAATTTTAAAAATCAATAGCTAGTATGCTGTATTCCATAAATATTAAAAAAGAATATTTAAATATGTATTCATTTATAGTTTTTTGTTTTGCGTTATGAACCCACATTGTTGTTCTTCCTCTGCACTTTCTGGGCAGTGGACGTTCATCCGTAGGGAGCTTATGCTGTCAGCACAGCAGTCAGACTGAAGAAAGACCTGTTACAATTTACTGTGCTGGCCGTTGCCAGTGAATTATGTTACATATCTTTTTTTTTCTTTCCTTCCTTCACTTATTTACTTAATAACACTGCTCCATTAACCACCCCTCCTTCTAGAGTAATTGAAGTAATATGCTGAGAATTTTATAGATCGCCCTCAAAATTCTAAATTTTGTTTTTAAAGGTCTGAAATGTCGTCTTGATAGAAAATGTCATCTGCAGAAGAATCCTGAATTTAAAATGCCATCCAGGGGTGTGGACTATGGGGCCGCATTTATTTATTTTGACTATTATAGATGTAATAAATCATTCTAAAATAATGTTGACATTCAGACATCCCACTAACATGGCAGTTTAACAGCCTCCTCAGTGTACTGCTGCTTGAGCTAAGGATTTGCTATCACAGTTTCCAGCTTCGTTCTCCCAATCTTAACACAGCAGCCAGCAGGAACGTCAACTGCAGCAGTGCCAAGAGAGAAAAGATGAATAATGTATTCATTTTTATGGGCGATTTTAAACTCCCTGCCATTGAGTACATTTCTCTGAATGGCTCTCAGAGCTTACAGTTTTTGCTCCTTTCCTTTCTTTGGGCTGCACGAAGCTTTTTTTTTTGCTATAGTTATGGCTTTGGCTTGATTTAATCCTGCTTCCTCTCCCCACTGACAGGTGCACAGAATGCATTAGCAAGAAAGATATCATAATTGAAATCAATGCCATGACTTTGAAGAGCATTCCTATGATGAGTTCTGGTCCCGTGTATTTTATATGCTGCCATAACCATGCTGATGTAAGGGCTTAGACATTGCCATCAGTTCAGTTCACACACACACTCCACACACGCACATGCTAGAACACTGGACTAACATTTCTTTTACATTCAATTTATTGTTTAGCTCTTGGCCTGCCAGTCCTTTCATTAGATTGAACCATTCTACACGTAGAAAGATATGTTCTTCTTCCAGGTAAAAAATGTGATTCAAGCATTAGAGTGAACATTTTTTTTTTTGCTTTAATTACAATGGTTCTAATTCACATGTGTAAGTGAGTCTACATTTCAACTCGTAACTACTACTTGTTGGAATGTTCCCCCTTGACTTCCAATCATTTTTGACTCCTGACACCTTCGTGGTCATCACTGCTGCTAATGTTTCTCTACAGTAATTCATTATGGGAGCTTTCCCAGCACTTTGCCTCTCTGCCATGCCCTCACCCCTAAGGCACAAACTTTGAAATCTTGCAGAGGAGAAGTGGGGTGACGACATCCCTGTGTCTTATTTTCCTGTATGAAATGTATGCATGGATTGTAAAGAGTAATCTTATTATTGGATAGCAGAGCCAGACAGCCCACCTCTGACATTGCCTTCTGGCTTTGGGAATACCTTCATCAGTTTGTATGCTGGCCCTGGTCAGGAGGAGTGGCAGCAGCAGCCACGCTTAGGATATCCCTGCCTTGCTGGCAGCCAAGCAACCATGATGAGATTCACGACGCTTCCTGGAGAAGCAGGAGCATCTTTGCTTTTAAAACTCTCCATACCTGACGCACAGTAGGGATGTGCAGAACATGCCATTCGATCCCTCTGGCACTCACATTTATACTCTGGTTTTTAGAGTTTTCCAATGTTTTCAGAGCTTTACATTGTAAATGCATAGACATGTTGAAAAAATAAGCTGATTTATCTCCATTTGAGACTAGTGTCTTTTCTGGGGTTGCCAGCACAGCATGGAATATATGTACACCATTGACCCTATTCTTAGAGAATGAATTTTCACTCGTGTGTAGACAAATATGACCTACAGCTTTTCTGATTATTTTACATCTACAAAGAACAATATTAGCAACTTCCATCATTTTCTTAGTGTTCCCGAAGGATCTAATTCTAGGGCTCCCATTATGGGCTGGTGGGGGAAAAGTGAAGAAATGGGCCTGGAAGATCCATATTTTCTTTCAGACAGATTTGGAAGGGTCCCAACAGGGACTTTTCTGAAACACACTCTCACATTTTCTCTGAAGAAAATGGAATGCAATAGTTGGGTTGAAACAAATTTTCTTTGAGAAGGTGTTACAATCCTTTAGTGTATTCTTGAGTGTAGCTAGAACTTCCTATAGGTTGATGCAACGTTCTTGGATTAAAGAGTTTATAAATGATTGGAAATGACTGCTTTAAATATCCGAAAGACTTCAACGACTTTCAGCTGTCAGAAGAGCAACTATCCAGACCCTGGGATACCATAGTGCAGTAGTTCTCAACCTTGGCTGCACATTAGAATCACCTGGGAATCTTTTTAAAATCCTGATTTCTGGGCCTCATCCTCCGGAAATTCTGTTTCTTTGTTATGGGGTAGGGCCACAACATTAGTAACAAAGAAACAGAATTTCCAGAGGATGAGGCCCAGAAATCAGGATTTTTAAAAGATTCCCAGGTGATTCTAACGTGCAGCCAAGGTTGAGAACCACTGCCATGGTGCATCAGCAAGTTTTATCCCATTGTTGCTAAGCATGCAAATACAAAGGCATCCTTAACCAGGAAGACTTTATTTTGTTGACTAGCAAAGATGCCGACATACGTTTTTAAAAACTTGTGTCTTTAGCTCTTGTTCTCTCTAGCCTAATATTAAAATTGTATCATTCGTTCTAATATCTCAACGTTTTGTTGCAGTTAGAAAAAAATATTTCTTCTTTTGTTTCATTCCTTATATTTTCTGAGTATAAATGTCAAACATAATATTTTTATTTCTCATAAGCACATTTTAAGTGTGTATACCTAACAGGAAAGCTTTGCCCATTCTTTTTAAATATAGATGTTGAAGGCTGAACTAGGAAATATTGCATACTTAGAATGTAATTGCTAATTGCAAAATGTGAGCTAGAGGGTAGCTAATTTTCTTTCATTAAACAAATTCACCCTACTGTGTTGAGAGTAGAATTTTAGAAGCTACTTTCCAGAGGTAAATGAATCCAATACTAAATAAATACAAAATAAAAACATATAGCTTTAGAAGATATTTATGTTTGGTTGTTCCTAGAGATTTTTGTTAAGTATTTGATAATTGGATACTTATAAACTATAAGCTTATATACTTATCTTTATTGAACAGAAAAAAGACAAAAATAAATGGTAAATACACAAATGCCCTCTGCTTCTTTTAAATTGAAAAGAATTATGTGTTTCATAATAACTCACTATTCTCTCACTAGTTGCTATATAGATCCTCAGGAAACCAGGCAGAAGAAAAGCATACTGATTTATTTCATTTCTTTGTGCTTATCTGTTTACTTTCCTGAAATTGTTTGATCACTCTGGCTTTTTATTTTCTATCTCTTCATGGCTGTATGGACTATTTCTGAAGATTGGCTCGATATATCAGAATGCCAGCTCTACTGCCTTGTTAAATTTTCTCTAGAAAAACACAGGGGTCTTAAATAACCATACTCCCTTCTTCCTTTATGGAAGCTTCTCCAACAAAAAGTCTCTAGGAGCTTTCAAATATTGAGGATGAGTAATGTGTATGCGATTTTACAGGCCTGCGTGTATTTTGGAGTGTTCTAGGTTAGATCCTGGTGAAGGGGGAGAGGTGGTAACACAGGGATGTATCTGTTGTGCTTTATTTAAAAATGTTGTTGCAAGAAGAAGAAGAAGAAGAAAAAACAAATAAAAGAATGTTGTTGCATAGGATAACTCTCTACCTGTAGCATTAGATTCAGGATGGCCATGAAGGAAAAATATTGCAGAATGATTTTTAGGTCTCTGTATAATTGGTTTGTGTAATCATGAGTATATGTGTATGTGTGTGTGAAGATCTAATACAAGAATTTTCAAATGAAGTGCTTTCTCTTCAAGACAAAGGGTTTGTTATAGTCAAATGCCTTGATAAACACATTTTTTTACATTCCCTTTGAAATTCATTTAGTTCAGTGCTGCCCAGAAGAAACTTCTGCAGTAATAGAAATATTCCTTATCTGTGATGTTCAATATGGTAGCCACTAGCTGTGTGTATGTATCTTTGTGCACTTGAAAAGTGGTTAGTGTGACTGAGGAGCTAAATGTTTAATTTTCACTTAACTTTAATTAAGCTAAATTGATATAGCCACTTCTACTAAATTGGACAACACAGGCTGGGTTGATATATGAATGCAACTTGACATGGTGAAAATCAACATTTTGTTCAATGTATTCATGTAGCCAAGTATATTCAGAGCCCCAGAGATAAAAGACGATATACAATTCTTTCCATAACTCCACTTTCTGTACCCAGGATACATGAACAGAATGAGAGAAATCTCTGACCAATAAAGGGACCATATAGGAGGCATGGTTCAGAGTATAGGCTTTAGAATACAACAGGCTTCAGCTCCAATCCTGTCTCTGACCCTCTTGCCATGACACCTTAGTGAAAGTGTTTAAACTTCTTGATTCTCTATTTTCTAAGTTGTAATGGAGCTAATATGAAATTGTGTCTCTAATGGGTTTATCACTCAACACAGAGAAGTAATGATGGTGATGATCCTGTTCATGACGGTGTTATCTTCAGACATTTGGACTCATTGAATCACTTCTATTAAAAATACTGTCTACGTTTCCCAGATGGGAAAATGGAAGTACACCATTATTATTTTCAAGGTCACTTAGCTGATCCAAAATTTGAGTTATAAGTCTACTTCCAGAGCCCTGTTCTCTGCATCCCGCTCTGCATTGTCTCATTTGGTAGGAACCAATTAGACCCCCAGGTAAAGTCTAAACTATGTGTTCTTAACCCCGGTACTTCACCCTGAAAGTGACGTTTAAGTCACATTGAAGCATGAAAGTACTAAGCAGGATCTTAAGCTGGACCTTTAAGAGAGGGAAAGAAAGGAAATGAGGGAAGAAGCAAGAAAGGAAGAAAAAAATAAAGCAAGCAAACAAGAAAGAAGGGGGTGAATTCTCCCCAAATCTGTATTTGAAGAATATATATCTGCTCACTTCTGAGAGGAGGAAAGTGAGGGGGGTGGGAGAGAGAGGAAAAATATGAATCACATGAATATGATTAACTTGTCCTAAAGGTTCTAGGTCTGTCTGGCTCTGCTTACCTCTTTCAAGCAGGACGAAAGAAAGAAAGAAAGAAAGAAAGAAAGAAAGAAAGAAAGAAAGAAAGAAAGAAAGAAAGAAAGAAAGAAAGAAAGAAGGAAGGAAGGAAGGAAGGAGGGAAGGAAGGAAGGAAGAAAAAATGGTTGCAGAATGTGAGTTTCTATCTTTTAAAAAACGTAACTCCTCCCATATATGTTCATTGCCACCATTATATCCGGCTCAGACTAACCAAATTAGTAACTCCTTCCTTAGAGCTGGGGTAAGGAGATAAAGAGGGACCAATAAGTCTATTCTCCTACGTTTGACAATGCCAGAAAGACTTTGGAAACACACCTTCAAAATTAATGTATGTACTCGTCTATCTGAGTGGTAAACCTTTTGACAGGTGCTCTCTAGAGAGGAAAGTGATATATTCTATAACTCAATGCAGGAAATAAAGTTGCTTTCAAATTCAAAAAAGACAGAGATGACATTTTTCTTAGTAAATCCAAGTTCAGTGGTCGGCAAACTGCGGCTCGCGAGCCACATGCTCTTTGGCCTCTTGAGTGTGGCTCTTCCACAAAATACCAACTTCTGTACATGGGCCACGAAGTTTCAATCACACTGTACGTGCGCACCCGCACGTGGTATTTTGGGGAAGAGCCACACTCAAGGGGCCAAAGAACCGCATGTGGCTCGCGAGCCACAGTTTGCCGACCACTGATCTAGGTGATGCTTCCTAATTGGTAAATAATGCACCCCTGATGGGTTATAGTAACTAATTTGCAAGAGTTTGAGTAATCTATAGTGATGTAGTCCATGATTGGTACAATATATAAATAAATAGTATCCTGCACATATTTTTGTAATTTATTTAAAAAGCATACAGATGTGGTTTGATTAAGAAGGGGCAATTGGGGGAAAAGGAGGACATCTGTAATACTCTCAACAAAAAGATTAAAAAAGAAGAGATTGATTTACAACAGGGGATTCAGAAGGCCCATCAAATCGTGCATTTTCTTAGTCAACATATGAGAAATATGAGTTCTAGGCTGGAGCTGAGTTCTTGACTCAATTATGGCATTCCCATTAGAATTTTCTTCCTTCCTTTCTTTCCTTCTTTCTTTTCTTTTCTTTTTTGGGGAGTGGGGGTGATAATGCTTCTTTCTTGATTATATGATCACTACTCTTACATTTGGACTTTCTCTCTAACTGGATAGGAGTCTCATGAAAATATTAATTTTAAAAACACAATATTTCTCTAATACCAAACTCTATCCACAGAAATAATCAGTATCCAACATGTGTACATATAGCATTCGTAGAACTTGAGCAATTTTATAGCTGGTGATTCTCTACACAAACTTTCCATCAGTGTGGAAAACTTGTAATCCAGTCACATTAAGCACACACATGCAGCTCTTCTACTTGAAATAATATGATTATTTTACTAGAAGAGTTACAAACTTGCTATTAATTACAATATCACAAAAATATTATTTATTGTCATCTCTCTCCCAGCTTATTAGCTCATATGAATAGCATCTATTATTTAAAAAAAACCCAATTGCTTGTTTTATTCTTAAAGCTAAAGTTCCCATACATTAATATTATCACATTAAACTGATGGAGTTCCAAGATAGAAAGAAATACAATACTCAATTACGCTATTAGGTTCTACTTTACAAATCTGTGGTCTAGGACCTACTAAAATATGGAGAAATTGTTCAGATTTTTGCCTGAAGCTTTACTTATTTTAAATTTACTGATTCAATGCTTTAAGCCATTGAGAAACATAACTAGAGCTGTAGCCACCACCAAGACACCAAAGCTATTAGAAACAGGGGAGACATCAAAATAATTTGGCCTTGGGTACATTACAACTAAGTCAATGTGATTTATTTGTTGCATAAAGAACATGAATTGTTTCTGTCTTTAGAGGGTGAACAAAATTCATTCAGAATTTCTTTTTGTTTGTATAAAAATGGCTTTAGAGTAAGCTAACTGAAAATTCATTTGAATTATTTATACTCTTAGCCCTAAAGTAAAGAAGATAAGTTGGTGAAATTTTTTATTTTTGTGTGAGTAGTTTCACAGCTTGTCTTCCTATGATTATAAGCCTGGAAGGGTGAATCTGTTTCCTTATCTATTGAAATAAAATACATTTTAAAAAACTGTTCATTTACTGAAATATTTTCAGTAGCTGGTTAACCACATCATACCATTACCTTATTCCACTACACTCCTGAGATCTTCTAGATAGCTCTGATTTATTGTAAATGTTCTTTTAAAGAGAGAAATTTACTAACTATATACTTATACTTTGTTTCTCTAAGACATAGATATCTTTATGCTTAAAGAGATTTAAAAGTTTTTATTAAATTGAACTATTACTAAAGGTTATTTGATTTTCTTACTTTCAATAAAATAAATTCACAAGTCAGGAAAGTATACTTTTAAGACAATCAGACTATATATCCTAATTCCCCCCCCACCAATAGACCCCCACCCCGA
>NW_006293318.1:1255999-1256505 GCF_000327345.1 Myotis davidii
GATCATGTGATACTCATATTTCTCTAACTGGCTTGTTTTGCGTAGCATAATGCTCTCCAGTTATATTCATGCTGTTGCAAATGGTAATAGTTCCTTCTTTTTTATAGCGACATAGTATTCCATTGTGTAGATGTACCACAGTTTTTTAATCCACTCATCTCCTGATGGGCACTTAGGCCGTTTCCAAATCTTAGCTATTGTTAATTGTGCTGCTATGAACATAGGGGTGCATATATCCTTTCTGATTGGTATTGCTGGTTTTTGGGGAGATAGTCCTAGAAGTGGGGTCACGGGTCAAATGGAAGTTCCATTTTTAACTTTTTGAGTAAACTCCATACTGTCTTCCATGGTGGCTGCACCAGTCTGCATTCCCACGAGCAGTGCACGAGGGTTCCTTTTTCTCTGCGTCCTCACCAATACTTGTTATTTGTGGATTTGTTGATGATAGCCATTCTGACAGGTATGAGATGGTACCTCTTTGTTCATTTGATTTGCATGTCTCAGAT
>NW_006293318.1:1257025-1261095 GCF_000327345.1 Myotis davidii
GTCTTTTTTTATTCCAGATAATTTATTAATAGGGATTGTGTTGAATCTGTAGATTGTTTTGGGTAATATGGACATTTTAATGATATTGATTCTACCAATCCATGAACATAATATGTTCTTCCATTTGTTTATGTCTTACTCTATCTCCTTTTTCAATGTCCTGTAGTTTTATGAGTACAGGTCTTTATATCCTGATTTTTTATTTCAGAAAATATGGTCACTATAACCAGAGAGTACCAACAAGTCAAAAGACCAATTGCAGTCTGAGCTAATTTTCCAGAGGAAACTCAAGCCAAAAGTTATGGGCACGAGTTCTTAAGATGCATGTGCTCAGGACAGAGGAACCCAAGCAACAGAGTGAGTCAGAAAGAATGACATATTAGAATGTTGTCAAGTTTAGCAGATGTTCCCAATAGCCAACCAAGGTATCACATACATCAGGTGTTCAATAGGTATTTGATGTATGAAAATCTCTAATGTATTAAAACTAAAGCCTTTATTATCATAAAAAAGTGTACAAGGAGGATATATAAGATCCATAAGAGGATGCTTTAAAAATATCAGTGGAGATTGGCAGTACAATTTCATAACTGCTTTCAAAATTACATAAACTTAATACAGAGATTTTTGCTCTCTGTAGTAAATGGATTAGAAATAAATATGGACTATGGTTAAAAACACATTTATATATATGTCCCCTCCCCCCAAAAGAAACTTTATTAATTTGTCTATACAGGAACAAACCCAAAAAGAACAAAGAGAAGATGACAGCATAGAAGTGATAAAATGATAGGAAATGAAAGTAGATGTCAAGTGCTGAGGACTTAGCAGAGCAGAAAGGACTAGGAAGCCCAAATGCTTGCGGAGGGTGAAGCATGTGTGAAGTGAGCCTATAAAAGCTGTATAGATCCTCCAAATCCTCAGGAGTTATAGGCATCAGGTGCTTATGAATACATGCGTGAATGAGGCTGAAACTGTATGAAAAGCAGCTAGAAGCCCAGATATCTTTAACCAAAATAGAGGCTTTATTCTCTTTAAACATTAAATTTGGAAGGCTTCGTACTCCAAGAAACCAGAGAGAATAAAGGGAAGGCTAGGGAGCCTCTTGAACACAGGGATGAGAATTAACTGGGACTCTCGTCCCACCCTACACATGACTTCCTGAGCCAGTCCCACAGAAGTTTGCAATAAGGCTCATAGTTCCAGTCTCCTCTTATCTTCTTTTTCCTCTGGAGAAATTGGTGCAAGGAATAAAGAAAATCCACCACAAAATATATCATGATAAAATACTTTAAATGGGTTTAACAAAATATTATTTTTACCAGTTTATTAAGGGTTGCATATGATCTTCCCAGCGAGCAGTTGGAGAAATGGGCTATTATTTTGGGTCCTAAAGCTTGTGGTGGTTTTTAAATTCAAACTGAAAATTCTAAACACAAGACTCCCTTAATTGAATTTGGAATATAAAGTGGCAATTGTGTGTTTGTAGTCTCTAAACATCCTTAGAAACAACTGTAAGGATTCTTATATTAGTTTTAACAAAATGTAAACCAGCCACCAAATCACAGGCATGAGTCCAATACTGGTGTCAAAGGAGCTGCATTATGAGATGAGCTTGGAAAGTAGGTCCATCTGGTACCATTTACTTTATCCAAAAAAGCAAGCCTTGAATATCCCATCTACTTATTCATACATGCATGGGTATATTACCTGGGCCCCATAAAGGCATAAGGATCAGCCAAGTTTCATTTAAAATAAAATAAAAAAACAACAACTCAAGTTTCTCCTTCGGTTCTTAAAACATTGGCAGACACGGAATCTATATTTGGAATTGCACATAGCTAATGATTTTCAGGCATGGCACCAAGAGCTTATATCTTCAGATTCAGCAGTTTCCAAAATTGCTTTCTGGACTTTTCTCTTGGGCCCATATAGTTCATAATCCAGAGCTGATATACATACATAAATGTCCAACATGGGAAGCTCTTCTTTTTTTAATAAATCAGGTAGAGATTGAGAAATAGAAAGATGATTCAAAATGGAAGAGACCACTTATGTTTTTAGATATTACAAGTAAGAGGAATTTTTTTTCTCTTAATGAGGAATTCATTGGTCAGTTTTATATTTTATTTGTATGACAAATGACTCCTCATCATAACAATGAAATAGGTCCTGCTGGAGCTGCTTTTGCTCAGAGGTTAAAGCATCGGCCCTTGGACTGAAGGGTCTAAGGTTCAGTTCCAGTTAAGGGCACAAACCTGGGTTGCAGGCTTGATCCTCAGGTGAGGATTAACAAAACAAAAAAAATTAAGAAAATATTTTGAAAGGAACTAATTAGCTTGTCAAAAGTTTATTATAAATCATTTGCAATTTATGTAAAATAACTATAAAGTTGTAAAATTGGTATTTTAAAAAGCCTAAATGGTATTAAAGAATCTTAATCTTTTTAACACACTGTGATGATTTCAATTAACTGTTTACAGAGGGAAATTGGAAAATGTATGTGACATGAATTATAGTACTAATCTGAAAGTAACTTTTTAAAATAGCATTTATTTATAAGCATTAATATTTTTAAAACTGTGTTTAGCTAGAGTGACAATTTATCATAAAAGTGTCATCAATAATAGCAAATGCATAATGCATGGGACTCAAATCAGACCCTCTGATTAAATGTTTAATTTTATATGTTGTAGCTTTTTTTTTTTATTTTTTTACAGAGAGGAAGGGAGAGGGACAGAGAGTTAGAAACATCGATGAGAGAGAAACATCAATCAGCTGCCTCCTGCACACTCCCCACTGGGGATGTGCCCTCAACCAAGGTACATGCCCTTGACCGGAATTGAACCTGGGACCCTTGAGTCTGCAGGCCAATGCTCTATCCACTGAGCAAAACCGGTCAGGGCTATGTTGTAGCTTTTAATATTGTTCATATCTTTGTCAGTGAAAATAGAGAAATTGGAGAAATATTTTTATCCTTTCCCCAAAAGATGAACATAATGTGTATCAAGTTATTTACCTATGGTCTAAAATGGAATCACATAATTGATCTTTCATGAACTAAAGCTATCAAAATATATAAAAAATAGTTGAAATTGCACGATTACTATGTTGGCAGAGATGAGTAATTAAGCCATTGAATTAGTCAGTAATAATTTATAAGGTATTCCAATGATTTGTTTAAACTAGTAAATAGAAACTTTCTCACAACAAAGCTTTAAGACTTTGCATTGCATCCTTCTGATCTTAATGTATCAATACTTCAGATTGTAAACATGGGGATAATCTTGTCTTTTCAAGTTTCTCAACATATAAGGATTTTGTGTTTTATACATGTTAAAGCGATAATATTTTACTTACCTATGGAAGTATACTTATTAAGTAAGTATACAAGTCAAAGTGATATTCCAGAGGCATTCTAGTTAGAGGTCACAGAAAATCAGTGAAACACTCAATGGGTTAATATCAGGTGGTGACTTTTATCTCCTTATAGATTGCCTTTAGTTTCCCCATGATTTCTTTTGAAAACTTGGACAGTAGGGACTAAGATATTTTTCAAAATGACTGACATTTTTAGCAAACAAATAGAACTGTTTAAAAGCATTATATTAAGTATCAAATAAGGCATTTTGTATTTCTATGCTTGATTAAACATTATTAAAATTGTAGAACTCATAGCTCTCTGCAAGGTGGCTTCTGAAGAAACTCAAATACACTCAGGGAAGGTTTCATAGGGTAACTTTAAAAAAACTATTTTCAACCCTTAATCCCCCTTCCCCATTGGCAACCATCAGCTAGTTCTCTATATCTATGAGTCTGTTTCTATTTTGTTTTGTTTATTCATTTGTTTATTTAGATTCCACATATAAGTGAAACTCTATGATATTCTTCTTTCTCTGTCTAACTTATTTCACTTAGCATAATACTCTCTGGGTCCATCTATGTTGACGCACATGGCAAGACTCTATTCCTTTTTATTGCTGAGTAATATTCCAACATCTTCTTTATCCATTCATCTATTGATGGACATCTATGTTGCTTCCATATCTTCACTATTACCAGTAATACTG
>NW_006293318.1:1261190-1293866 GCF_000327345.1 Myotis davidii
TAACTTCTATTTGGGTGATCACTTCTGTTCAACATATTGGCCTCAGCTTTATAGAACAATCAGTTAACATTATAGCCAGAGGTTATTCAGTGCAATAAATCTGACTTAATAGTCTAAAATTCTTAAGCTATGGATAATTAAAACAAATCAGAGTGACTGTATATATAAAATCTCCATGGTGACCTTAACTATAATATATGTTTCCTAGAGTTTATTGAAAATCAGGGTACCTGAGAAGTTCACACTTTGGACCAATGAATTTTCAGCCATTTTTATCTCATGGTACACATAAACCAATTACTAAAATTCTGCAGCAAACCAAAATATATTTTTTGTCAATCTGGCCAAAAAAATAGGCATAATTTTGATTCATTCATACCAGATGATGATAGTTGTACTGGCTGTTGCCATTTTTTTATTTGATTATCTGGGGGAAAGAGATCAGTGCCCCTGACTAAATAATCAGGTATTGCATGTTTTACAAATTCTTGTGGCTCACCAGTTGAAAATCATTGCTTTAGACTGCACTAATCTTGAACTGGGAATAAAAAGAGATAGGTTTATTTTACCTGTTCAATGAATGGTTGAGACAAATGAACTATCTATGCTTTATCATACAGAACAACTCTATTCTTGCCAAGAAAATCTGTGATTCCCTAACTGGCCAGAGCTGGATAAATATTGCCATTTTCTTTCTTTGTCTCCCTTTTAGTTAAGCAATGTTCATTCAGTAACTAGTTGTTGACTTCTTAAAATGTGATGTCTAAGGTAAATAAAGCTGCTGTTTCAAATAGCTAAAATAATAGTTACAGATTACAGAAAACCAAACAGGTAATATATTAAATAGGTTACTATCAGGTGGTGATGAGTGTTATGAAGGAATTAATATGATGATTTTGATGATATGACCAAGAGTAATGAGGTAAGATAGGTCAGGTAAAGCATATCTGTAGATGTGACATTTGAGCTAAGGTCTGGAGGAGAGGATGATCCAGATATGAACCCATGGGAAAAGGAATCCCAGGGAGAAGGATCAGCAAAACACAGGTGTAGGTCAGAAAAGGAAACTTTCAGATGAGAAATATTCATTCCTGACTCTCCGAATGTGACCATCCAATCATGTCAATATGCTGTTGGAACACAAATATATCTGAAAGTCTATTAAGGAGTTCAATTGTCTAATTGTAGTGTTAACCCCAGAATTCAGGGCCTTAGTTGTTTCTGTATACCCCAGCCCCTAGAATGGAGTCTGATGTACATTTTGGATTTGGAAATCTACACTTATTATTGAGTTGACAGGAATAGTCACATATCAAAACTGTTCCTTGTAGTTTAGCAGCAAGATCCTTTCACAAAAATGCAGACTTGTACCTAGTTTTGATATCGAGAGAAGCCCTGGAAACTCAAGAAATAAATTCCCTGTATTAAAATGCATCCCATTCAATCAGATGACTAATGGAAGGAAGGATCTGTTCATAAAAGTTAGTGTCTACCCCTCCTCTGAATAAGTCCTTAAATTTTTAAAGACCCACCTCTCACCAATTCCAATGGCCTGTTTTCTTTGTTTTCAAGCAAAACAAACAGTTCCATGATATAATTTACAGAGGTGCCAGTTAAAAAACATACATTTAACAAAAGAGAACATTAAATACACAAAGTTTCCTGTGAAGTGTTCCATTTAAGTACGCATTTAATTTAAATAAAACTTTGATGAAGTAAACCTTAATTCTAGTTATTCAGTGTTCCTCCCACATACCAGCCACATGCAACATGAGCTTGGGGGGAGTCTTTGACACATGACTGTGTGGAGAAAGATGTAGCAAACAATTAACTGAGACCATGACCAAAATAGTAACCATGGAACTGGAGTGAAAAGGTGATACACAAAAAAAAAGACAAGTGTGCCAGTGCAACTGGAGAAGAGCATCACTATTTCACTATTTCTCTGGGTAGGTCCTTTTGTTACAGCACAGATGTAAAAATAATAAGCATTACTTATTTAGATAATTAATAATAACCCTTTCCACAAAAAATTCAAAATGACTCATAGAGAATATATGTATGATAAGATAGATGTGTGTGTGTATGTGAGAGAGATGTATATATAAATAAAGAGATAGATATAGCCCTGGCTGGTTTGGGCTAGTGAATAGTGCATTGGCCTGCAGAATGAGGGGTCTGGGTTCAATACTGGTCAAGGGCACATGCCCAGGTGTTGGGCTTGATCCCCAGTGGGGGACATGCAGGAGGCAGCCAATCAATGATTCTCTGTCATCATTGATGTTTCTATCTCTCCTTCCCACTCCCTTCCTCTCTTAAATCAATAAAATATTGTTAAAATAGAGATATAGATATATTGAGATACATTAAATATAGATACTAGTATATAGAGATATGAATGAGGTCTATGAAAATTACAACTAAGTGAAAAATAGTTGGTATGTGACATTATAACCTGGCTTTGAATATCCTGAAAGACAATATCCAAGGACATCCCATGGAACACTAACCCCTTTTGACATTCGGTGAGTAAAGGTGTTTGGTGTCAAATATGATTTGGAGAGGATATACATAGTTTGTGACCTTTTTTGGATACTCAGAGTGCACACCAGGCTTGTAAAGGCTCCAACAGTTAGCAGGAAAAAAAGTGTACGTTTTTTAGCTCATTGTTTTCCAAACATATTGACCAAATAATCTATTTTTATTTGTTTGCTTCTTTTTACACTCATTATATCCCCATGAAATAGCATCCCACTGAACACCATGGGATCTAGAAGTTTAGTGCTAAGAGCTTCCAGGAAATTCATAACAATAAGTGCTATGTTTTAATTATAAAATGTTGTGATGGAGATATCTATTTTATTTATTCCTTTGGTGCTAAAATCTTATATGGTATTACATTTTTCTTGGATCTGGTTATTGACCATTTTATTATCTAATTTTATAGTATGCTAGAGGCCCGGTGCACAAAAATTTGTGCACTCAGAGGGGAGGAGGGGTCCCTCAGCCGGACTGTGCCCTCTCACAGCGTGGGACCCCTCAGGGGATGCCCACGTGCCAGCGGGGAGCAGGCCTAAACTGTAGTCGGACATCCTTAGCACTGCTGAGAAGGCAGGAGAGGCTCGCACCACCACCGCTGTACTGGCAGCCATCAGCCTGGCTTGTGGCTGAGCAGAGCTCCTCCCATGTGAGAGCGCCCTGACCACCAGAGGCCAGCTCCTGCATTGAGCGTCTGCCCCCTGGGGGTCAGTGTGTGCCATCGTGACCAGTCATTCCCAGTCCTGCTGCTGTTAGGGTCAGTTTGCATATTACCCTGTTACTATATAGGATAGAGGCCTGGTACATGGGTGGGTGCCAGCTGGTTTGCCCTGAAGGGTGTCCCAGATCAGGGTGGGGGTCCCCACTGGGGTGCCTGGCCAGTCTGGGTGAGGGGCTGAGGGCCATTTTAAGCCTAGTGGGTTACTGAAGCTCCCAACCTCTCCTTTTTTTCTTTTTTTTTATTCTGAGATTCATTTACCTTCTATGGCTGTCACTGGAACTGAGAGCCAGCTTTAGCTCTGATGCTCGGCTCCAGCTCTGAGACCTCGGCTGCTGAAAGTAGGTATCTAGGTTTGTTTGGCTTCTATAGTTGAAGGCTGGCAGCAGCAGGCAGGGAACCTTGGCTTCCTCCATCACTGGAGCAAGCAAGCCTCCTGTTCGCTTCAGCTGCCTGGCTGCCAGCCGCCATGTTGGTTGGCAGTTAATTTGCATATCTCCCTGATTAGCCAATGGGAAGCATGTCAGAGGTATGGTTAATTACCATGTTTGTCTATTATGAGAGAGGATTTATTTTTGGTAGGCACATTCACATTCTTTATGGAAAACTTTGTTGAGGTATTTCTTACTAAAGCAATGTTTATCTCAATTCACCATGACTCCTTGGTTTCAGGGTCCTTTCCCATAAAATCACAGGCTCCACACTCTTCACCAACCTCACCACCTTCCCTTCCAGTTTTCTCTCCTCAGAGCCTAAACCAGAAGAATCCCCCCTTTGTAATAGCTCAAAAGGAGAGATGCTACTAAGACTGTCATGCTTTAGTGTTTGGCATCAATTTTTATGCTGCCCAAACCACATTTGATGCTTTCTCCCTTGACTTCACAGATTTTCTCCAGGAATCTTATCACAAGAAAATGATACCAACAATATCAAATGACTGCTTATAAAAGTAAGCACTAGAAATAAATTTAAAGTCTCCCCAGAATCGTTAAATGAATTATGATTCCTAAGCACACTGAAATATTATGCTTCATTAAAAATCATCTTCTATAAGAATACGTATTGTCACATAATTTTTTCACTGCATAGTATGGTGTAAAATATAGCCTCAATCACTATATGTGGAAGCTATGCATTTTATTGTAATTTGAAGAATGAAATTATTTTCTGCTTTCTATTTTTCTAATTATCTGTAAATTTATTTAAATTTTCAAGTATTCATTGAGCACCTACTAGGTTCTAAGTATTACAGTACATATTAAGGTCATAGCAGTGAACAAAACTAGGTCCCTACCTTACAGAGTTCACATGCTAGTACATAATAAACACACACTATTTTGTGTGCAATAGAAATAACTAAGAGTTATTTTTAGTGAATTTTCACACTCAGTTTGTTTACTAGTTGCTTAGATGGAGAATATTTGTCTGAGGAGTATTTATCATAGAAATTCCAAAAAGATTATTTTGTGCTGTGACCCAAGCATGGGATGGCGTGGTAGCTGGCATTTATTGGGCATTTACTTTGTGCCAGGCAGTTTCCTCATGTTTCTCCCAACTCTGATTATCCGTATTTTACATTTGTGAAAAATGGAGGCTCACAAAAGCTAGGTTATTTGTCTAAGATTATACATTAAAGAATGGTAAGTATCAGAAGCAGGTTATGGGCCAGGGTTTTCTACATTGAAAGTCCCTCTTTTGATCTGTTTTCTTTTTCTAAACAATATATGTATGTTTAAAGCCCTAAGAAGCATTGCAACCCCCTCCGAAGAATCAACACCCTAAATGCTAATAAGTGAGTTTCCTTTTCCAAGTCTTTTCAGCAGTTTTCAACGTTTCAAAGAACAGTTAGCTGATAAATTCTTGTTTTTTTTATGTCCAGGTATATCTGTTCAAAATATAGTTTTCTGGTTTCAATCTCAGACATACTGAGTTAAAACTTCAAAAAGGTTGTTATAGGTTGAATTGTATCCCCTCAGTATGTATATGATGAGGTCCTGGCCCCAGTCCCTGAGAATGGGATCTTACTTAGAAATAGGATCATTGCAGCCCTAGCTGGTTTGGCTCAGTGGATAGAGCATTGGCCTGCAGACTAAAGGGTCCCAGATTCGATTCCAGTCAAGGGCACATGCCTGGGTTGTGGGTTGGATCCCCAGTTGGGGGCATGCAGGAGGCAGCCAATCAATGATTCTCTCTTATCATTGATGTTTCTATCTCTCTCTCCCTCTCCTTTCCTCTCTGAAATCAATAAAAAAATAAAAATAAATAAATCAATAGAAAAATATCCTTGGGTGAGGATTAAAAAAACAAAACAAACCTTAAGTGAAACTGGCTTTAAAAAAAAAAAGAAGTAGGATCATTGCAGATGTAATTAATCAAGCTAAGATGAAGTCCACACTGACGTAGGGTGAGCCTCTCATGCAATGTGAGTGGTGTTCTTAGAAAAAGGGGTTGGGTTCACACACAGGAAGAATGCCATGTGAAGATGAAGGCAGATCTCCACAAACCAAAGAGCACCTCAGCCAGCCAGCAAAGCAGCAGGCCTGAGAGGGAGACATGGAAAGCTTCTCTCTCAGAGCCCTCAGAAGGAACCACGCCTGCCAACTCCTTGATTCTGGAAATTCAGGCTCCAAAATTGTAAGACAATACATGTCTGTATTAGACACCATTCACTTCATGGTGCTTTGTTCCAGCAGCCATAGCGAACTGTACCGCGGAACTTGCATTGTACAGCCAGTATCCCAGGTGATTCTAATGAACTAAAATCAGCTCAGCAGATAGAGGCGATGGCCGCAGGTGTAGCACCAACTGCCAGAGTAAGCCGTTCTCTTCAGGTAGGAGGGGAATTTTAAAAAGCGAAGGAGAGAAGGAGGAAGGTGAGCAAAAAGGTAAGAGGAGAGAGGAAGGAGAGAGGAGGTTGTGGGAGGACAAAGAGCTCAGCAGCAAAAGGCAGCCATCAGGTGGCAGAATTTTCTTTCTCCTCAGCAAGGAAAAAAGTGGAGACGGCAGAGTCACAAAGACAGCAATACAATTTTACAATAAGGAGGCAGTAGGAAAACAGAAAGAAAACCTTGAATCTTCCAGACCACTGGTTAAAGCTGGGAACCTAGGCAGGGTCCTTGCATTTCATTTATTTAATTTAAAATAAATCATCTATCTACAGAATTACCTTACTATTTAAATACATAGAAATCGATCCATTGTTTTCAAGTAAAGTCACTTTTAATAACTTTTACTTTCTTTTGTAACATTTTTATCTTGGCCATTTAAAAATGCTTATATTATGCAGGTACAAATTAGTAATAAAACTATATGCTTATAGGGTACTCATTATGAATTACCTCTTCCTATAAAAAACAGACCTATTGCAATTAAAATATTCAACATCACAGAACAACTAAACGTGCATGCAGATTTTTACCAAGAACATCTTGCACACGTGAGTCATATCTTTGCAGAAAGTATAATCTGACTAAATACTGAATTTTTGGAGTAATTGTATCTTTGAAGCCATGTGTAAATGTTTTATTTTTCCTGAAGAAACTTTCTCCTCTTTGGGAAGCTCTTTGCTGTAACCTCCATGACCTAGTTCTCTTTTATGGAGTGAGGATGCCACCCTAGATAAAGTCTGTGTAATTCATCTTGGAAACATGAAGCCTATTTCTTCTTCTAAATTTGAAGTCCTTTTTTCTTCTTTTTCAAGAGAATATAATGATAAAACTGGAAGGAAGTTTGAGAAGTCATTAAGTCCATTTTTTCTTTTTGCCTAAAATAACTTGAGGAAAAGTTACCTACCTTAGATACTATTTTTGGTTTAAAGCACTTATTAGCAGGAAGAACATTAGCTTAAATACTTATTGCATCAAATACACCTTAATACTCTGTGTCACTTGAGAACGTAGAACTTGTTTTTACTTTTAAAAATCCCCTGTTATGGAGAGAGAGTTTTGTTGTTTGTTTTCTAATTAGATTTCATTTTACACACGAAGTCTCTTTTTTCCTAAATGAAGTTTAACTGATGTTTAAAATTGAGTTTCAGCTCACACAAAGCAATTGTGAAGGTATTTATTTGGTTATCTTTATGAACTTGTAGTCTTAGCAGTCATAAGTACATTATAATTCTGTTATTATTATTATTATCCTATTGGTAATCACTATTGGAATTGATATTTCATGGATTGGCCTAGTATTGGATTCACTAGGATGATATGTCGTAAGTTTTATTATTTTTACTAGAGGCCCGATGCATGAAATTCGTGGAAGAATAGGCCTGCACAGCAATGGGCGGCTGCCTGGATCCCTCCCTTGCAGCCATGGCGGCTGCAGCCCCAGCTTAGTCCAGAAGGACGTCTGGAAGGGAGTCCGGTCTAATTAGCATATTATGCTTTTATTATTATAGATTGATATAATGTCAGTTTGCAAATAAGAAATTAATTAGGCATTTGTTAATTCAGATTTGACTGAGAGAGAGACATTTTTTTGAAATGTGAAAATCAAGCTGAATTACCTCAACATGATTTCCCACACTACTGAACGTACGGAAAAACTAACACCGGGATTTAATGAAATGTGTTCCTTCATCACAAAGCATGTGCTACCTATTCTGCGCCAGGCAATGTGCTAAGGAGGCAGTGGGAGTTAACATAAGTAACCACCTGGAGGGAAGTCAGCAATAAGGAGGTGCGATGCTGTCTAATAAGAACTATGATGTGTGAATGCACAAGGGGAGTGTTCTGACAGAACTGGGCTTCACGGAGAAACAGGCGTGTAGATGGTGACTTTGTACAAACGGTACATGGAAAAGAAATTACCTAGGAAATGTTCACAATATTTTGAGCAAATATCTCAGTAAAGTTTTTACTTTAATTACAACCAAGAGTATTTCCAAACATTCACATCTTTCAACAGAAACTGAGCCAGAGGAAATCATTAGAGACAGTAACAGAGAGGACACTTAAGGTTCATTTAGACTCTGAGGTCCTGTGAATCCATGAGATTATTTATGGACACGATGACAAAGTTGTCCTTAACTTTACTGAGCTACACATTGGAAATGACCAAATGATAGGGTCATTATTTTTCTTAGCTAGCTACTATCTCCCAAATATATAGTGTCTTCTTGACAGTTTTCAAACACACACACACACACAAAAAAAAAACCAAAACACACACACACACAAAAGCAAACAACAACAAAACAAGAAACCAGAGTGTAATGGTAAAATGATTATTTTTAGGAGTGGTTGAAACCTCTTAGCAGCCAGAAGTTCTTCAAGACATTTCTATTTTAAAAGCACACTTGGTAGATTAGAAAAGAAAAGGAAGAAATGGCAAAAATTAGTTGAAAAAAAGTATTTATGTACATAGTAAAAATTGTGCAAAGCAAAAATGTATGGTTGATAAAAAATAAATTTACTTCTGTCTCCATTGCCACTCTTCCCTAGAGGCAACCTCATTTACCAGTTTCTTGTATATTCATCCAATGATAATTTATGCACATCCAAGCATGTGGTGTAAGTTGATACATGCATATTTACACATAATAAAAGAATGCGTTCAGAGATATTTTCATATTTGTATGTATAGAAATCACACACTATTTTTAACAAAACATTTTAATTTACTTTGAGAGACCCTTATCAGTGGATATTTATATTTCCCCAGTATTTTTATATGTCATTCCTTAAATATTTATCTGTGGGATAAATTCCTTAGAAGTAAAATGCTTGCCGAGACCGGTTTGGCTCAGTGGATAGAGCATCAGCCTGCGGACTGAAAGGTCCCAGGTGTGATTCCGGTCAAGGGCATGTACCTGGGTTGCGGGCACATCCCCAGTGGGGGATGTGCAGGAGGCGGCTGATCGATGTTTCTCTCTCATCGATGTTTCTGACTCTCTCTCTCTCTCCCTTCCTCTCTGTAAAAAATCAATAAAATATATTTAAAAAAAAAAAGAAGAAGTGAAATGCTTGAATCAAAGGATATGTACACATAGTTTTGATAGCTATGTCGGATTATCATTCCAAAGATATTCTTGTTTACTGAATTGATTGGGGTAACGTTGGTTAATAAAATTATAAAGGTTTCAGGTGTGCAATTCTATAATATCTCATCTGTATATTGTATTGTGTGTTCACCATCCCAAGTCGTCTACTTCATCACCATTTATCCCCCCTCTGCCCTCTTCTAC
The DNA here is from genome assembly GCF_000327345.1 of Myotis davidii. Lineage (NCBI taxonomy): Eukaryota > Metazoa > Chordata > Mammalia > Chiroptera > Vespertilionidae > Myotis > Myotis davidii. Next base: position 1,270,631 of record NW_006293318.1, read on the forward strand.
CTCCCTCCATCCCCCTTTCGCTTTGGTAATCATCACACTGTGGTCTGTATGTATGAGATTTTTCTTTCAGTTCTTGTGGGTTCTTTTTGCTTAATTGCTTCACCTTTTTCACCCAGCCCCCTACCTACTCCCTCCTCCTTCTGACAGCTGTCAGTTTGTTCTCTACATCTATGAGTCTGCTTCTATTTTGTTAGTTTATTTTGTTCATTTGATTTCACATATAAGTGAAATCATATGATACTTGTTTTCTCTGACTGGCTATTTCACTTAGCATAATACTCTCCAGATCCCTCCATACTGTCTCAAAGGCTAAGAAATCTCCTTTTATTTTATGACCAAGTAGCATTCTATTGTGTAAAATCAATAAAATATATTTTACACAATAGAAAATTATGTTCTATTGTATATATATAGGTTTTTATCCATAATCTACTGATGCCACTTGGGCTGCTTCCAGATCTTGGCTATTGTAAATAATGCTGCAATGGGTGCATGTATTCTTCCAAATTGGTGTTTCAGGTTTCACTGGGTATGTTCCCAAAAGTGGAATCACTGGGTCATGGTTTTAACCAAATTTCTCTTCCATTTACGCAATATCTCTACCAATACTTTTATCAGCATGGTGTATTATTAAATGTTTCTGATTTTCCCCAATCTATTCAGAAAAAAATAATATCTCATTGTAAGTTTACTTTGCATTTCTCATAATAGCTGAGGATGATCAATAGCCTTTTGTGTGTTACTTTATGCAAACTGTCTATTTCTTGTTGATTTGGAAGAACCCTTTGTGGTATGAACTACGCATATTTTTTTTCCTGAGGTGTTACATATCTTTTGTCTTGATAATTTTTATGCCATGAACTTCCACAAATATTGATGGATTGAATTTACACATTTTTTTCCTTTTGTTTCTAAGTGTACTTAGAAAAACCTTTATAACTCCGAGATTATTAAAGAATACTTTTTCCAGTTTTTACTGCTTTTATTTGTATTAAATCCTTTGATCAATCTGGACATTATATTGATAAAAATTATAAAGTAGATTCCAATTTCAATTTTTCCAGGTTACTTCCAACTAATAGCATTTCATTGAACATTACATGTTTGTTCCTACTGATTTGAAATTTTATCTTTATTATGTACTAAATTTTATTTCTGGTCCATATAGTCTATTCTAATAATTTGCACTACATTGTTTTAGTTATTGTAACTTTGTAATGCATTTTAATATTATGTAGCTTTAATAATTCTGGGTTTATTTTCAGAATTTCCCCAGAAATCCTTACTTATATTATTTCATATAAATTTTAGATTTAGCTTATCTAGATTTAAAAAAAAGTAAGAGTATTTTTATTAAGATTCCATTGATGTTTTAGATTAACTTAGGAGAATTGATACCCTTGTAATGTTGAATCTCCCTAAGAAAATTCAATAATTTTGTATTTTTCTAAATCTTTTTATTTTTAATCAAAACTAAAAATTTAACCCATTTAAATCTTTGTATTTTACTCAAACTTGTTTCTAGATATTATACCTTTTTTTCCCATTGTAATTAAGTCTTTTCCTCTACTTTGTAAACAGCCATGTTTGTATATATAAAGTCAATGTATTCCAGTAGGCATAAAACTTTTATTTTGTATTTCCTAAGAAAGTATCTATTGGCTCATAAATCTTGGTATAATTAATATATTTATACTTTCTCCCTTATTTTACTACCAGATTATAGTGTACAATATAGTTTTACTGGGAGCTTACTTTTAGACCTTTCACTCTCTTTAAATTTTTGTTATTTGCTATCTTCTTGAACATCTCTTAATCCTAATGATATCACTACAAGGCTCTTTAATAACCTGCTCACTGTGTATATATGTCTTTTTTGTAAAATATATTTTATTGTTTTTTTACAGAGAGGAAGGGAGAGGGATAGAGAGTTAGACACATCGATGAGAGAGAAACATCGATCAGCTGCCTCCTGCACACTCCCCACTAGGGATGTGCCCACAACCAAGGTACATGCCCTTGACCAGAATCAAACCTGGGACCCTTGAGTCCACAAGCTGATGCTCCATCCACTGAGCCAAACCGGTTAGGGCTGTATATATGTCTTAATACATTGCCTCACTGCTTAAAATGGTTGAAAAGAGGAGATACCTTAAGTGCTTTTCAAAAGAACATTTCTGCTAATAGCAGTCCACATTAATGACATAGAAATAGCTATTTAAAATGCATTAAATGATGCTCCAACCAACTGGCTGCGGGGTGGCTCAGTTGTTTGGAGCATCATCCCATCCACCAAAAGGTTGTAGGTTTGATTCACAGCCAGGGCACAGACTGGGGTTACAGGTTTGATTCCCATTCTGGGCACATATCGGGGACACTGATTGATATTTCTCTTTCTCTCTCCCTTCCTTTCTCTCAAAAATCAATAAAAAACATCAATGGGTAAGGATTAAAAATTTTTAAAAAAAAATGCATTTTAAGTATTTTTCAAGTAACCTTTAATTTCATATAATTTTAATATTTAAAATCATAGGAGACTAATTTAATTTTCCATACATTTGAAATAACTTAGTTAAGAAAATTGAAGAGCAACACATGTGTGTTTGAACCAGGAAGTCCTAATGAATTATATTTTTCTTTAAAGTAACACTGTAAATAGAAGGCAGCCTGGGTAAATGTAAATCTAGCTGCTATATCTAAGAATGAATGGGGTTACTCTAGGGAAAAGAATTGGTTGAAACCATATTTAAAATATCATTAGTCATCGTATGAAAAAAATATCACCAACCATCTGAATTTCAAACATAAATTTTTAAAAGCATCAGGGTAATCTATCTTTGCATCTTGGTCCTTCTAGGAATAAATTAAATTTGTACTGTGTCAGAAACCATCAAATGTGAACAATTCAACAGTATATATTATGACATACTAGTTAGATTCTTCTATTTCTCCCCAATTATCTCTTGCCCTTACTGTCTTTAGTATGTGACTCAATGGGTATTATTCAAATTGTTTCTTTTTGGTGCTCCTGGGAAGGAAGCAGCAGCTTCAAAGACAAAAATTTAACGGAGAAAATATAAAAATATACAGCCTAAACCATATATCAGATATTGTGTAATTGTGTATACACTGTTTCCAAAGATAACTCAGGTGGGCCACTCTGATAAATTGATTAATCAGAAATAAAACTAATAGTGTGCATAAATATTTAGTGCTTTAAAAAGTTATGACCTGTAGACTTTTGTAATGTTGACATTTAAAGTGCATAGAAACATGGACTTTGGATTAAGTCATCTACACCAAGCAGAGATACATCACCACCTGATCCAGGCCAGGGAATGCAAACAAAAACAGAAAAACAAGAACAGCCACGAGGCCACAAGGAAGCATGCAGGAACTATTCAGTGATAAGCCAGGGGTCATGTGACCAAATATCCAGGTAGACAAGGAACCTATAATCTGAGATTTGTTCTGAGGAAGGTTACTTATGCTAAAAACTTGTTATCATTGAATAATTATTTTATTTTTTAAATTTGTTTTTATTGATTTCACAGAGAAAGGGAGAGGGAGAGAGAGAGAAACATCAATGATGAAAGAGAATCATTGATGGGCTGCTTCCTGCACATCCTCTACTGGTGATCGAGTCTGAAACCCAGGCATGTGCCCTTGACTGAAATTGAACCTGGGACCTTTCAGTCTGCAAGCAGATGCTCTACCTACTCAGCCAAACCAGCTAGGGCAATAATAATTGCAATATACATTTACTGAGTTTCTATTTTATGCACTTCAGAAATATAAAAATATCACTAAAATATTACTGTTCTCTATCTTTATATATGTACACACATAGATACATCTTGTGAATATATATGAGCATGCATATGCATATTCTATACATAAAAGGCTAATATGCAAAGTATCCTATCCAGAGTTCCACCAAGAGACCAGGAGTTCGATGTGCGCTGATCACCAGGGGACAGTGTGAAACAAAGGAAGTCCCCAGCCAAAAGGCCCTGATCAGCCCTGATTGCCGGCCAGGCCAAGGGACCCTACCCATGCATGAATTTCATGCACTGGGCCTCTAGTATATATAAATATATATATGCAAATGCCCAATACATTTGAGAGATGAATTCTATGTTTTAGACTTGATCAATGGGAAGTTGGTGGTGCTATTTATTATGATGGGGAAGAATAAGAAAGAGTTTAAGTTTGGTCATATTAAATCTGAGATTTCCTTTAGATATACATATTTACATATCAAGTAGGCAGTGGGATAAACAAAGCTAGTGTTTAGCGGTGAGGCCCAGGATATGAAAATCTGGGAGTTATCTGCACACAGATAGTCTATAAAACCCAAGGCCTAGAGCAGATAACTAAACAGAAAAGAGAAGGTGCCTTGGACAACATTTAGCGGAGAGCTAGGGTATGAAGACCTAGGAAAACAGATTGGAAAGTAGCCAGTGAGTCAAAGGAAAAGCAGGTCATTGTAATCTTATGGAAGTCTGTGCTGAGGTTAAGGAAGATGAGGATATAAATGTGACCATCTCATTTATCACTGAGGTTATTGGTGATATTTATTCATCCCATATACTTTTTCTGAGCTCATATTTTCCTGACATTGAGCATGTACATACTAAATGATCATTAAATATTTGTGGAACAGGTAGAATGAAAAAGGGAAGAAAAGGAAGGAGGAAGAAAGGGAAAGAAGGAAGGGGAGAAAGGGAGAAAGGAGCAAAATAAAGAAGAGGTGGCTGAATAAAAAACAAACCGTCATAGTAAATTATACCTTCTTCTGGCCTAGACAAAAAATGGCATTTGATTTTAGGAGATGTTTGGTTAGGGCCGTGGTCGGCAAACTGCGGCTCGCGAGCCACATGCGGCTCTTTGGCCCCTTGAGTGTGGCTCTTCCTAAGCCTTAGGGGTACCCTAATTAAGTTAATAACAGTGTATCTACCTATATAGTTTAAGTTTAAAAAATTTGGCTCTCAAAAGAAATTTCAATCGTTGTACTGTTGGTATTTGGCTGTGTTGACTAATGGGTTTGCCGACCACTGGGTTAGGGAATGAAGTCACAGGCTCGTGGGCAGCAGACATAGGATCAGGGCTCTAAGCAGCAGAATTAAGGAATCTCAGTTTACCAGCAGCACATCAGTGCTTTAACTGTATGAACTATACATAATGGTGGAGTTGTATACTGATCTCCTATAAATAGTCAGAAGTTTGTTTTCTCTGTGAGTTTCCTTCTGTTTTGTTTGATTGTTTATTTTTTTAGATTCCACATATGAGTGGAAAAAAAGTGGCCGTCTGCAGACTGGGTTGCAGGAGACCTCCTTCCGTAGCCACTGGGACTGGGAGTTACTTCATTCATTTGTCTCTTTTCACGGAAATGACTCCTTGGCAGGATGCCCAGCCTTGCATGCCTGGAGCAAGTTTAGCATGGACCTTCCTCCTGCTTTCTCTAGAACTCTATTCAGGTGACTACAGTTTGGGATTGGCCGTTATTTTAAAGAAATTAGGAAATAAACAGAGACTGAGCAGCTGCTTTGACACTTAAGACAAACTGCCTTCAAAATGCTAATTGACACCTACCTGGCAAAGAGCAAGACAATTCAGTTTCTCCACTTAGGCAATTGTGGATCTTTTGGTCATTGCAGTGCAAAACAGCGAGACAGCAGACATCTGTTGGGCACTAGTTATTAAATTCTCTTAATGTTTCCATGTCATTCTATCTTAATGATTTTACTTTTCAATTACAGTTGACATTCAGTATTATTTTAGTTTCAGGTATATAGTATAGTGGTTAGATATTTATATAACTTACAAAGTGATCCCTCTTGATATTTCCAGTATCCAAGTAGCACCATATACTTATTGCATTATTATTGACTATATTCTTTATGTGGTACATTACATCTCTGTAACTGTTCTGTAACTATCAATTTGAACTTCTTAATCCCTTCACCTTTTTCACCCGGTTCCCCAATACCCCTCCCCTTTGGCCACCAGAAGTTTGTTTTCTCTGTGAGTTTCCTTCTGTTTTGTTTGATTGTTTATTTTTTTAGATTCCACATATGAGTGAAATCATTTGGTATTGGTATTTCTATATCTGACATAAAATAGAATGGAATTTTACCATTTGTGAGAACATGGGTGGATCTAGAGGTTATTATGCCTAACTGAAATTTTTACTTTTATTTGGATGTTTCTTTGGCACACGTGAAGTAGTTCAGTTAATTTGGTCTAGTAGTGGCATACCCCTCCCCAGCCCCTGCTGGACAGCTTCCCCTGTACCTGCAGATAGACTAACTAGAACAAGTGCATATGCCAGCAACTTTGATTTCCTTTGGCTCAGTCCTTTGTTGTTAGTTATTGGGGGAGGTTACGGAACCCTGTGAGAGTCTGCATAATCTATGGATTTCTTCCCTAGAAAAAGGCAGATGCATCCCAAATTTTACCATTCGAGGGAGTTTATCAACCCCATTTATAGACAGCAACTCAGAAATTCTGACAGTATGGACAAGACAACCTGGCATGAGAACACCATGGACCTGAGAAGACTACTGAAAACGTGGCTTCCTTGGCCATGCGAAATCAGAATTTCTGTTTGTTAAAGGTTTGAAACCTCGTGATAACACACCCTGCCTGAGTAATCCTGCCCCAGAGATACATGGGCCCCAGATTAAAAGGACTTCGTTAGCTGTGCCCTCTCTAAGAAGTCCTGCTCTTAAACAATAAAAATACTCTTTTACTTAATTCTTCTTCATGCTCTTCGCCTCTTCACGCTCTTCTCCAGTCATTATTCTCCACCCCTTGTACACACACACTACTTAAGTGAACATTTACATGGGCGCTCGTGTGCACACCGCCCCCTAGTGGCTGCCACGATCACAACAGATTCAAGCTTTCTTCAAATAAAGCAAGCACTGGTTGAAGCACTGAAAATGTAATCATCTTTTAAATCTTGGTTCTTTCCTTCCTAATTAATACTAGAAAACAGTCACTGCTTTGGCCATCTCTCACTTCTGACAGGCTTGGGAAGATAAATAAGACTCATCCCAGGAACTTGGTTCTGAACCTGTCTCACAGGCTGTGTCCAACACAACATTGCCTCAGAATGTGAATTTTCTAGCACAAAGCCTCTATTTTGCCATGACTGATACAAACTTTTAGACGCATCTTTTTTTCTAACCCCCCCTTCTCAGTCTTAAGCAGTTGCTTAAAATATGGTTTTCCCTTAGAAGCAATTAAAGGTGGATTGTGTTCCAAAAATCAATTTGAAAGTCTTTTGTTTTAAACTCGGAGCACATGATAGTAAGCGTGCATAAATGATGGTGTGCCATCTCAACTTTGAAGGCCTCTTTCACCCGTCGCAGTGGGAATAACATTATGTCTTGATTCTGAGAAAAGGGACCACGTGCTATAGATCTGGTGACCATTTCTGCATTTTTCTTGGTTTGTCCCCCTATTAACACATTGTCTTTATAAACCATTAGAATATAAAGGAAGTTTTTGACATCTTTCTGACTGCCTCTTACATTCAAAGATGGTAGAAAAAATCAATTAATTAATAGGGGCTGTTTATAAATTTGATGCTCACATGTCAGGATATGCTACACCAGAGAGAAGAAAACAAGTTAGCTTTTTTTTTAAGTGTTGTATTTTATTTGTTATCAGAAGGAGTTATCTGAGCTGTTAAAGAAACAGGTAGTCAAAGGTAATGCTCACTCACTCAGAGAAGCCCTGAGCAGATAAGTAGATTAACTGTGAATTCGTCTGGTGGAAGCTCATTTGAAAACCCCTTCAGCCATTTATTCCCACCCAAAGGTTGTGAGCTTTGGGCAGCAGAAGAAATGGTTTAGCATTAAGAAAGGCGAAGTAGAATCATCTGAGTTCAAAGCAAATAGCAGAGAAAAATTTTAAAGGATTAATGAACCAATTCTAAACAGCAAGTAACTCCAAGCTTGTATAGTGGAGACTGGAAGTTTTGCCACTTCCAGGGAGAAACACAGAAGCAAATCATAATTTGGAATTAGAAGGCAATTACCTAGTACATCAGGGTTTGGTGTTTTACATTTTTTTTCCAGTTTTAGCTCAAAATTAAATCTGAAGTTTAGGCGATAAAAAAGCCTGAGATCATGTTGTCATGTGTTAAGAAGTAATTAGTTACACACCATCCTCTACATTAGTGAGTGTGCAATGTGTTGCCTAATGTAAAAGATTCACAACTCCTTCCTTATCTCTTTCATCTTAAAGCATTTATGTCCACCCCAGATCGTTACTATGAACTCTGGACTTTAAATAAGCATTGCAAACTTAAAATGTCAGAAATTGGTCTCCTGATCTTCACCCCCCAAGTCTGCTCCTGCTGCAGTCTTTCCCTTCTTGGTTAATGGCAATTCTTTTCCTGTAGTAGCCTAACCCCAAACCCGTGGAGCCATCTCCGAATCCCCATCTTGCCTTCCGTCCATTAGGAAATTCTGATGACTCTTTCTTTAAATATACCCACTTCTGCCTCTACCTGCGTCTCCTGATCTCAGCACCGTCATCTATTTCCTGGAAGATTGCTGTAGCCTCCTAACCGGTCCTCCTGTGTGTGGGGTTGTTACCACTTCTGGAGCTTCCCCCAGGGTAATTGAAAACTGGGCCCCGTACAGGTACCATAGGGAGAGAGACCAAGGAAAAGGCAGACCACTCCAAATGGTAGGTGGCAGGTTTAATAAGCAAGGGAGCTTATCAGGCTGGTCTTGAGCATCCACAAGAGCTGCAAGAGGAGATCTAGGCACTGACTCACCAGAATATTGAGAGTTTATATATAGGGGTCCTAACTGGGGTCAGTCACGCACCAAATTCAAACAGTCTCAACACCACATTTTTATCTCAAGGCTGCATCCTTGGAGCAGCTTCTGGGCGGCGAAGGCAAGCAGAACACACATTTCAAAGCACAGGGGAGGAAGCGGGGACTCTCCAATTGCCTGGGTCCAGCTCTGTGGTTCAGTCAATACCGTGTCTACTGTTGACCCATTCATTTTATTCTCAACAAAGCAGCAAGAGAGATCCTGTTAAACATATGTGAGATCATGTCCTTCCCCTGCTCCAAACCTCCAATAACTTCACATCTCCCTCCAAGTAAAAGCAAAAGAAAAATCGCAATAGTGTGTAAAGCCCAGAGGTTTTTATTAGATTTTATTGGTCACTTCTCAGACCTCATCTGCTGCTATACTCTCCCTGCTCACTCTCTCCAGCACCCTGGCCTTTGCCGTCTGTCCAACATGCCAGGGCTGCTCTCACCTCAGGGCCTTTGCACCTGTATTTCCTGGGCCTGGAACTCTTTTCTGGCTACATCACCTGGCTACTTCTCTGATCGTTTAAAATATTTACTCATTTAAATCTTCCTGGACCACCCTATAGAAAGTATAGTTCCATACCTCCCGACCACCCCCAACACTCCCCATGCACTGTCCATGCTCTATTTTTCTCCACAAAGCCTATCTCTATATCACCTATTATATACTGTTCTTATGATTTTGTTCATTGTCTGATTCATCTAGGACATAACCTTCATTGGAACTGAAAAGTTCGGGGTTGGGCTGGGATCACACAGAATGGACTCAAGGCTCAGTGTAATCAAAGTGATATTTATTCCAGGCACCTGGGTGCAGGTGGTCTGACTCAAAAAAAGAGTCAGAATTGGGTGAATTCGGAGCAGGCTTTTCATGCTCAGGGAGAGCTGCAGATGGGGCCTCGGCTGGACCCAGGTATCAGGACCGTGCCCCATCGTAGTTTTATGGCCTTGTCCTTTGTCCTTCTGCTGGCGCCAGACGTCCTTTCTCAGGGGGCTGTGCAGGGGTGATGGTCTTCAGGAATTTCTCTAAAATAACCACTCAGGGGAGCATGTTTGTGCAAGGCTTAGCCTAGCAGAACGAGCTTTCCCTTTGACATTTGTTAGATTTTGTAAGGCTCAAGCCTTGTGTTCTCCAGTTCACCCTTTCAGGAACAAAAGATTATCTTTCCTCTTTTTATCACAGGTCAGTCCCCAGCACCTGGAGCAGGCCTTCAAAAGTATTTACTAAATGAAGCACTTCTCCCATTTATGATTGCAATTACCTGCACAGACACTGGAGCAGTAGCTCTACTTGTTGTATCTCATATTACCACAGAGTAAGATAAGAGATTCTATGGGACTTGCTCTCCGTATTATAAGAGCCCTTTTCATTTAAAGAAAATCAGTTTGCATAGAAGTCTCGCTCTTTCCAGACTTCTCCAAGCCCTCTATTAGATGAGGTCAAAGCAAACGCAGAGATCAGAAAGGATGTGAATGACCCTGGAAGGGCAGGTAAACAGGAGTTCCTCTCTGACCTAGGGTCTCAGGTGCAGTAAAGTCATTTTTATCCCCCTTTCCCTCTAGAAGCACAACAGAAACCTGAGCCTGCATGTTTGTGTAGGTCCCACTGATCAACCTAAAGAGAGAACCTGATACTCAGAGACTGCTTGGAAGGAAGGAGATACATTTGAAAACCCCGGGGGCAGGGGGGGAGGGGTGAATGGGTATCAGATGTGCTTCTCTCAAAAGTCAAATCACACAATGAGGTCAAGAAGGCAAGAACATGATGCTGGGTCCAGAGTAGTATGATGGGCCAGGAATCAGAGGGAGAAAACGGGTTTGGCCAGATAAATGGAAGATGGAAGAAGGTAGGTGGGTAAGGACAAGTCCCAAAGAATCCCACGCCTGTGATGAAGTCTCCGTTCTGATTTTACCACGTCCACCTAGATAAGGTGATGCAGTGATCAAAACGTGGGCTTCCCAAGGCAGATAGGCTTTTCTCCCCTGCATGTCTCAAAATATGGTCTTAGAAATGACTCATATACGCTACTTGTCAGACTATAAGATCCAAAAGTGAAGATTCCTGCCCCCCCCCACTTAGAATAACTGATTCAGAACAATGTCTACAAACAATTTTTAAAAGTCTTCCAGATAATTCTTGTAAACTGTAAATCCATAGGAGTGAATTTAGCCATCAAAGCATCCGATGTGGCTAAAAACCATCTCTGAGGGGAAATAAATGCTGGGAATTATGTTATGGCAGTCCAATTTCCAAACTGCATTCCAACTTCTAATGAATGCTAATATCTAGTGAATGCTAACAGTGAGGAGTGGGGTTGAAGAGTCGCTTGGTGCAAAAGTTTGGTAAATACCATTATTGAGGGTTCCTCAGAGCCAAAGACAACATGTGCTGCTTGTTGTGTACCACGAAGGGGAAAAACAGGCAACGTTTTCCACACTATATTTTTACTATCATGCCCCTGAATCAGACAGAATTATGCAGAAAGAGTTTTCTAGGAACATGTTTGATTAACATTGGCCCAGTGTTGTGGCATTTGTAAGACAGAATTTATTACGCTTGTAAAGACATCTGAGGATGCCGCAAACATTTCACATTGTACAGAACATTGAGGGTATTAAAATTTACATGGCAAGACACCCTTGCTCACCCTTTGTTGTTCGCACACTGTGGTAAATTCTGATTGAATGTGCTCTCACTACCACATTCATTTACCTTTCAAAGAAGACTCAGAAGAGGGCAAAGCTTCAATCAGAGGAATAATTTATAAAAGATCCTTTCTGGACGAAAGCAGCACCTAGGATGGGTGAGAGCTCAGAGTAGCTGGGCCTTCCGGATGGTTCTCAAAGCATTCACCTGCTTCACCTCCCCCTAAATCCAGCTCTGATCTGTCTCTCCAAGGTTCTGGAAAGAGGTTATTTAAAAAATCTCCTCCTGTCTCTCATCAGCCACCACGTATTAGTATGCTCTCCAGAGAATGAAGAATGAGTACATGGGTATTTGCCTCCTGGGTCAGACAAAGCAGCAGATGTCTTCTTGTGCTATGTGGAGAGGTACAGTTATTTTAGGCCTTTTCCATCTTGCTTTCTTCCTGAAAATTTAATTTCTCCTTTTGGAAGATATTTCCATGTACTTTCTGAATTATGTCCCCAGCCTGTCTCTACCTTTCTCTGTCTCTCTGTTAGTCCTCCCCGACCCCCGCCACCTCCCTCTTTTTCTCTCCCTCCTTCATTTAGGTTAAACCATACTGTCAAGTTCAGTTTCAATGTAAGAATAGTGCAGCCTTAGGCAAAACAGTGAGTAGTAGAAGTGGTAGAAGGAGTGTGGGCTCTAGTGTCAGACCAGATATGCCTCATATATCACTTGTCTAGAGAGTTACTTAAGAGCTCTGGGTACCATAAAAGAGGGTGGTATCTAATTGGTGGGAGTATAGGGAGGATTATTGAAACAGCATGTGTGAACATGCCTGAAATTATCTTTTCTTTGCCTTCTACCTCTTCTTTTCTCATTACTACTGCCTAAAGGAGGTGGCTTCTTCTTCATTACCCTCCTGCGTCCCCCAGAACTTTCCCACGTGGGTTCTTCATGGTGGCCCTTGCTGATTTCATTCTTTAGCCCAGGAACAAGGTGGCCAATAAGTTTCTAAAGCCATACCCCGAAAGGGCAGCGGTGGCCGCCGAGAGAGCTGTATGAGAAGAATAGAGAAGCTGAGTTAGAGCTCTAGGACAGGAACATCATGATTGGTTGGTAATGTCTTTCACATGAGAAGGACATTGCAACATACGAATTTGCCAATACTCCAAACCTATTTCTCCTATTTTTTCCCCCAAGTATTTTTTACTGTGCTGACCCCACCTTCTTGGGCTCTTGCTGTGGCCTTCCAAAACAGCATATTTCTCCCTGAGTGCATTCCCAAGAAGATGCTAGTTTGGCGGATGGTGCCCTGTGTAAGTCCTGGCAGGGACACGTACACATTCACAGGCTGGGTCTACATCTAATAGTGGGATTCCATGCAGTGGCCTTACAGCAGTTGCCTGGGTCCCATTATCGAACTCCGGCCATGCTGCATGAAAGCCACCATAGACACTGAGTAAATGACGGTGGGGCTGTATCCCAATGCAACTCTACTTACAAAACCACACAGTGAACGAGATCTCACCCACAATCACAGTTGCTGACCCTGCAGAAAAGCTACATTTCTGTGCACACCTGCTCACCCGTGATTCCGGTCGCTGGGATACAAGAATCGGCCCTGCTGCTGACACAGGAGCACGCCTTATGTTCTGTGACTTCCAATAAACTGTATGCAGGGCATGGCCCTTGCTGTCAGATGGAGGTAAAGGGAACAGGATAGAAAGGGGAAGCCAAGACCTGTTTCTGCCTTTGCCTAAGAATAACCCTAGAGATCATTATACTAATGCGAAACAGAGGGTAGAACTTGTAATGCTTTTCACACACACGTAGCTTTATATACACACATACAGTAGGTGCTTAAAAATGTGTTTGAAAATCCACAAAATAGAAAACTTGACACTAATTAATAGGCCAGCTGCTCTAGCGAAGTACTGCTGAGTTCCCAGGGGAGCCTCCTTATCACTGAGCATACACCTGGCCACACAGCAAGCAAAAAAAGTCCTCCTGAGGGAGTCCGCGCCTGGCAAGGAGGCCGCCAGTGGCGCTAAAACAGACTCTGTCCTACTTCCCAGTGCTTTTCTGACCTGGAAGTGCTGCCTGCGGTTTACAGAAAAGTCCTCTGTTGTTGGTTCTCTAACCCACAAGAAGCACCGGAAGACTGCTCCTTGCCCAAGGTCACATAATGAGTGGCAGGTCGGTGATGGGGACAGAAGACGCAGATGTGAGGGCTAATATTATTACAGACTTTTAAGGCTGTGCTTACCTAAATCGTGCTGATAAACATACATTCAAAGAAGAAAATAGTTGATTCACTGCAAAGGTTTATTTCAGGAGTGAGTTGATTCTATTTTTTCCCTAATTTTTAAAAATATGTTTTTATTGATTTTAGAAAGAGAGGAAAGGAGAGAGAGAGAGAGAGAGAGAGAGAGAGAGAGATGCATTCATTGGTGTGAAGGGGAAACATCCATCAGGTGCCTACCATTCGTATACCAGGGACTGAACCCACAACTTGCATGTATGCCCTGAGTGGGAATCAAACTGGTGACCTTTTGGTGCACAGTGTGATGCTCAACTAGCTGAGCCATACCGGGCAGGGCTTTTTTTTCTTTTTCTAATTTAATATACCAAAGAGTTATAGTTACAAATACCTGTTTAATAGGCTCTCTCATAAATCACATTTTTACTAGTAAGGAAAAGAGAAAATAAAATGAGTAAGACATTGTAAAGCTAGGTTTCTTATATTTCAATATGTAATTATTTAAAAGAAAATACTACATATCTGTTTTATGATATAAAAAATGAGCTAAAATTGAATGCTTACACACACACAGTGCTCCCGCTCTAAGAGATTCTATCGCCATGATATAAATCCTTTTAAGTATCAACTTCCAGTAACATACAGAGGATCTCTAAACAAGTGGTTCTAGCAGACACCAATTCCATGTCTTACACAAAAAATTAACACTTGCACTAAGCTCCTATTTAGTTCATTTTAGTGGCTTTATGATATCTTCAAAAACTGTATTATCCTTTGAATCTCAATTTATCACCTTTCAAATCTACTTGGCAGATGTTAAAGGTGAAAACTGATATAGCTCAATGGAGCATGGATTCAGAAAAATTGAAAATGGAGTGGGTATTATTTCCAACTTAGAAATAAGCTAATAGAAGTTATTTTGTTGCACTAGACTATTCCCTTGACTCCTCTCTCCCATTGAAAAGTTTCTTGGATTAGAAACCCTCCAGCTATCAATAATAATGTCTATGATATGCATTTGACTGGAATCAATTATATTGTAATCGCTAGAATAAAAACATGAGAATCCAGCTATGAAAAGAATTCATTTATAGAAGAAAATCCACAGTCCAAAGGAAACATAATTTTCAGTGTCAACTTTAACTTGCAAAGATGGAGAGCAAAATGTTCTCTGAACATTGAGAAGATAATTTCCTGTTATCACCAAAGGCTTGTGCATGTTTCTTCTCGGGTTAGCAAATCTTTTTCTTCTGTAATGAATATTAATGCTTGTAGCACTTTAAAGCCAAAACACCTCTGGTGTCTAAATTAACAGAGATTCTTTATCCATATTTAATATTTAGCAAGTTTTGCAGAAGCATCTATTGCCATTTTGGTATATATTTTGAAGGCATTCATTTCTATGAAGCATTTCATCCTCCAAGTTCAGTGAGACGGTAAGCTGTGGTTTCAAGTTTCCTCTCAACATATATGAAAGAGACCAGGCATTTGAGTATAATGTATACATTATCTTCTCTGGATTTTAATTTAAGTTTTATCACAACACTGCGGGAGTTGCTGGTGTCTGCAGCTTGATGTTGCCGCGTGGTTCATGCCCTGAAGTGTCAGGCAGATAGGCAACGCTGTGCCAGTCAGCTTCAGCCTGTTAAAACTCAGGGAGGAAGGCAGGGGAGGAGTGATGGGAGGTTGATAGTTGAGGATGATTTATAAGTAGGTCTCATAGCTCCCAGGAATTAGGGATCTGCCCAGAGGGCAGTAAAAGGAAGAAACACCTCCATTTGCATAGTTTCTTGTGTGACTTCCAAACACCTGGTGGAGATTGGGAGGTCTAAAAGAGATGATGCCCTTTTTAAAGAAAATGCATGAAAAAGCAAAGAGTAGGTGGTTGTCTGTACAGTAATCCACTACTGGTTGTGTCGCCTGTGACAAGAAATAGTACATGAGTAAGACCTCCAAGTCATCTACTATTGGGGCTGGAGCATCCTTGTCTATACAGTGGGAATGCTACTGAAATTTACTTCATAGAGATTTTCTAAGAATGAGATGAAATGCCCAGCAGGGTGCCTGGTGCCTTGGTGTTCTGAATCCATTATCTTTTTATTGCTCCTATTCTTTTATTCCCACCAGAGTAAATCATAATATTTATTGGGCATTGAATATGTCTCAGGCACTATGGCAAGCTTTACACTCATCATCATCTGTAACGCACAAAACAACTCTATGGAGTAGGTGCTCCTTTAATTTCCACTTAGCAGAGGAAGAGGCTGAGACTCCGAGAGGAGCTTAAAGGTTAGTAATGGGTTGGAGATTTGGACATATATCTGTTAACCCAGAGGTTCCTGAAGCATCTGCCTTTGGAAAAATAGAATTTTAACTAAATACATAGCACAGAAGGGAAATCTTATCAGAAGATAATAGAGGGAATCCTTCATGTTGAAGTAAGAAATGCACATTCTGTAGCTACATGCCCATATTTTCATAATAACATTTGCATTTATACAGCCTCTGAAATGAAAGGGATTCTTAGGACTTGGTAAATGCTACCTCGATCAAATCGGAATGCGGGAGGCTTGACAAGTGGATGAGTATTATGGCCCTAATTTTACAGGAAAGGTCACCAGGGTGAGGTCAGACCATATCTTAATTCATATTTGAGTAGGGAGTTTTAAGGGAGGATAGAAAATGGTATTCTTGAGTTTTAAATGATTGACTAGCATTTATGAAGTATAGGCTGCTGACACCAAGTTCAGGAATCAAGACTGTATGTGATTCTGTTTTCCGTAAAAGCACAGAGACCCTGAGCAAGTGGCTACCGAGCCATCAATCAAGAAGTATTTATGCTGGGTCTTGGTGTTCTGAGCAGATTCTAAATATTTGTGCCTTGTAATTTCCTCATCTGAAATATAGTAATAATAAAAAATCCTGCCCCATTGGGTTCTTTTAAGAATTAAGTGAAATAATGCATGTGAAAGCATTTTGTAAACGTGAAAATATACAAACATCATATATTTTACTCAGAAAATGAAAACCTTTATTGGTAATGGGAATCCAAAGACTAGCATGTAGGTTATTTTACCCTCAATGACTTTATCTATCGAATAGAGAAGATTTGTATCTTACCTAAACAATTAAAATTCAGTGTGAAAGCTGCTACTATATATTCATAGACAAGCACTTTGGTGCTATAGAAATAAGGGTCACAATTAATTCAGGGCAAAGAGGCCACTTGTTAAAGAAGTTTCAGGAGAGGGGGTTATACTGAGCGTTCTCTGAAAGCTGTGGTGGAAATTTTTCAGGAAGGAAATATTCTAGGTAAGGACATCCTTGATGGAAGGACTGTGTGAGCATCAGTACAAAAGCATAACAAAGCCCTGCTCTCCTGTGACTGATCAGTCAAAGGCATATGAGGAACTGGGAGCAGGTGAGATTAAAAGATAGGTTTGAAGGTTGTGTGAAGTCTTTTGGATGTAACACTTCAGAATTAGAGCTTTATCTTGAATACTATGTCATGGAATATTTTCAGCAGGGAAGCAACACTTTTTTTTTGGAAGTTAGGTAAGAGTAACAGTGATATTATCCTTGCCCGTACGATGTTTATCTTCAGACTGAGGAGGTCATATCTACGAGGAGGTCATATCCATATAGTAGGCATGCTGGCTCCTTAACCAACGTCAGCATCAAAACCAGTTCCTGGGAGTTTCACCTGAAGTGTGCATAAATCAACAAATCAGTTTACTGCTCAAGAGGCCCATGAGGTCTTACCTGATGACCATAGTTTATGCTCATATCCCTTGTTCTCTGGTTTCTTACTGTACTTACATTCGTTATCACTAAGTTGTTTTTATAGTTTTGTGTCTACTTTGTCTCCTTCACTAGACTAGAGATTCCTCTTTGGCGGAACCCTGATGTATAGTGTTTCTAGGATTGACACAAAACACTGGGTCACTAGGGATATCTAAGAGGGTGTTTTTCTTAAATTTTTTCTTTAATGTTTGAAAAATAATTTTTAAAACATGGGGGGTACCTTTATGTTTATCAAAAAGTTACAAAGATAATACAGAGATTTTCTGTATGCTCCTCAAGCAATTTCAGTCCCTAATGTCATGTTACCATCTTATGTTACCATGGTGCATTTGCCAAAACTAAGAACGAACGTGGTTACTATTAACTACACTCCATCCTGTTTTCCACCAGTTTTTTAGTCAATGCCCCTTTTTTCTTCCAAGATGAAATCCAGAATGATGTTTCTGTTCATAGTTTGAAGATAAGCATATAAACCTATGCCTTTGATCATCTTAATGACCACATTATAACAAAACCTGGGTGCCTGGTTTTTTGATGACCATGTTTGAATTTATAATCATGACAAATAATATCAATTTTATTGCCCCAGATTAATGAATAAAAGACAGAAAGTTACTGAACAGAAAAATGAAGCATTATCACTAAGTAAACGCCAAATGATGTCACAGTCTTAACAATGCTCACACAGAAAATAAAACAGAGAATAGCAGTCAGAAAACATATTTCTTTATTAATTGTACAAGTTATCCAGCACTAACCATGTGCAGCATCTTACATATATGTAGAGCAATTAACCAGACAAAGCATCTCTCACCTCTCCTCCCCTTTCTTACCCCTTCCCCCCTCCTCTTTCCTCTCCTTCCTCTCTACTCCTCTCTTATTCCCTCCCTCTCTCCCTCTCTCTCTCTCTCTCTCTCTCTCTCTCTCTCTCTCCCTGAACTTACATTACATAAGACATGACAGTATATGCATGTCAAAAAGCAAAAGAACCTTCCCTAGTAATATCTTCCATATTCTAGTTATAAATGGTGATTTTGCTTTCAAAAATAAATATCATTAATTATACTTAATTTTGTTGATTCTAATTTTATTGGATTTTCAACCTAATTTGCATTTAATTTTAAAATTTATTTTTATTTTATAGCTGTGTATTTATAAGTCTGTAAGCGTTAGTAATTTACATCTGACTAATAGTATAAATTGACATAATTTTAATTAACTCAAGTTGCATTGATTTTATTTTCTTAAAAAGGATCCTGAATTTGAAAAATAGTATTTAATACAACATACATATTCCTCATGTGGCAAACCTGTAAGATTGCTAACAATAATAGGAAATATAGAACAATTAGCAATTTTGTGGATTTCTATGTGGTTTTCCATTTTAAAGGCTACTATTTGGAGGGCTTCTGCTTTATCTGTTAATATAGAAGTTTGAAGAACATAACAAGACAGAAGATTACTTTGTCATAATTCCCAATTGGACAGGCCATTGTAGGCATGACTTACATGAATTTACCCTAGCCAAGGGTCTTGCCCTCCATTGCAGATCCACAAATTTGATTCATACATGCATAGAGAGTAGGGATAAGGTTCTCTCTCTCTCTCTCTTTCTCTCTCATACACACACACACACACACACACACACACTTGCTCCTCATAATGCCTTATAGTTGATTTATAATCAGAAATCTGTTTTGGAGTACCGAGAACCAGATCCAAGAGAATCTATAATAATAAAAGCATAATATGCTAATTAGACTTGATGTCCTTCTGGACGAAGCCTGGGCTGTGAGGGAAGCCCTGGTCCTGGGTGCCTGCTGGCGGCTGGAGCAAAGCCCGGTCCCCGGTGCCAGAGGGAAGCCGGTGCCGGCAGCCAGGGGAAAGAAGGCCTACTCTTGCATGAATTTCATGCATTGGGCCTCTAGTTTGTTATAAGATCCAAATGTCCAATGGCATCAGGCTTAGGTAGCCTGACATACTCAATGCGTGAACATGTATCTACTGGCAGAAGTAGCAGGACTACAGCCTGGGTGAAAGTGCCCTTCTCCTAGAGGCAGTTTGGAAGGGCACCAGTACCCTTTGCCTCTGTGACACTCATTTTCCTCTATCACTGGCCAACCTATCCTCTCCTCACCCTTCTGATTGGCACATTTTGCCCTTAAGTATATTCATCCATTCAATAAGCTTCATTATACGACTACAAGTCGTCCTTTAACGTTCTTTCATTGAAGCATTTATTTTATAGACTTATTGAGTACCTTTCACAGAGCAGAGACTGGACCAGGTGGGTAATAGATATGGTTCCTACTCTCACGGAGGTTATGGTCTCCTGGAAGAGGTACACAGATATTCAGGAGATCAGCATACAGCACCATGTGTGTTGAGATGGGAGAACAGGATACAGTGAGACAAGCTAAGTTCAGAATAATAGACATGTTTCAGAGTCTTCTGTCTGTGCAAGGAAATATGAAAGCTCAGCACTAACTAGTGGGAGAAGTACATATGTCTATGTGGAGTGTGTGTGTGTGTGTGTGTGTGTCAGAGAAAGAAAGAGAGGTTTGGGAGGAATAAGGGACAGCAAGTGTAGAGCCTCATGACTCAGTGACATTTTGTAAACTGAAAGCAAGAAGTTTCACATAGAGCTTTTCTGACCCATTATGTGTTGATTTCATAGTTTACTTCTCCATCTCCAAAAAGGAACAGTTCTCTTACTGTATTTACAATTAATGCGGGAACGAAGGCTTATCCATCGGAGTGGGTTCTCTCTTTAGAAATGTCACAGCTCACACCAAGCAGCTGTTACCCTCTAAGCCAAACTCTCTACTGAGCAAGCAGCCTTCAGAATAGCTTAACGGGAACATGGTATGTGCATTCCTTTCTGTGTTCTGTAACTACGTGAAAGGCCAGCCTTAGTAAGCCCTTACTCAGTGTGTTCGGCTTGATTTCTTAGCAAGTATTTATTTCATTGTCTTTTATTTTAAGTGAAAAGATCTCAACTTTTTAGAGTAGTACAGATTTCTTCAATTTGGCTATCGTTTCCCTTAGCTTGGTATAAGGGAACTAATAAAATAATACAACATTAATAAAATGTATTATTTTATTAATAGAGCTTGCACTAACCAGCCACTTCTAAGACTCTGTCCATATTTTAGCCATTGAACAAGTAGGTGGATAGGGAAGTTAAGGCTCTCTGACTTTAAATGAATAAGTTGTACCCCTAAAAGATCAGGAAATTGCCCGTAGCTAACCGAAATAAGACAGACCAGGCACAGTACACAGAGGTTCTTAATATATACATACTAAGCTGAATGAGATAATTAAAAATATTTCCTCATCAATTATACACACAGTAAAACAGAAACATTACGATTATAATTCTGTGGTTAGAAGGCCTTGTGTCAGAGCACGTGTACAGCATTTGTGGATTGGGACTGAGAACTCGAGGTTTCTCTGCAGAGAATATTCCTCAGAAGTTCAAATAGATGGTGATCCGTCGCCTTTGTGACAGCCTCTCCCTTGGCAATGCATTTCTCTTTGCCTGGTGGCAGATGAGTAGCTTGTCTTAGGGTCTCATAGTGTCTGTGTATAACCTAGAAAGATGCTGTAGCCCTTTAAGCCTCAATAAAGAGTTTTTTCTTTGATTTTTCCCCCTCCTGTTATATCTCACTTTCCAATTTTTCACTCCCCTAGAGTTAAGCTCTCTGCCTCACAGCATCAAGTCCTGCATATGAGAGGGAAGATGACAGCTATAATGCACTTTATGGAGAGTTATCTGCCAGTATTTTTAGGAACTGAAGGTGAGGAATGTGGGGAAAGTGAAGCAGAGATTTAGGCAGGATATGATTAGATGCTTAATTGTTGTTTTCTACTTCTAATTCACTTACAAGCTCCAATAGCATCTCATTTTTATATATAAAAAAAGATACTTGAAATAGTTAAACTGTCTTTAAAACTATACTCAGCCCAACCAATGTGACTCAATGGTTTAGCATCAATTTATGAACCAGGAGGTCATGGTTCAGTTCCCAGGCAGGGCACATCCCGGGTTGCTGGCTCGGTCCCCATTGGGAGGCATTCAGGAGGCAGACAATCAATGATTCTCTTTCATCATTGATATTTCTGTTTCTCTCTCCCTCTCCTTTCCACTCTGAAATCAATAAAAATATATTTTAAAAAATTACAAGCAAAGAACATATTCTGTAGGGGAAACTGCCTCTGCTGAATTGGAGCCTTAAGACTACACAATTTTAAAACAGCCGAGCACCTAGGGGCTAGGTCTCAGCCACAGTCAGAAAGAATAGTTTCAGCAAGTTTGTAGTTATGTAAGCTGGACTCCAGGAGATGGGCACCAATCCCCATGACTCCAGTCCACAAACGTTGGAGAGATGAGCTGTGCCTGCATGGAAGCCATGGCCTCAGGCAAAAGCACATTTCAACCAGTGTTCCCTTCCTTAAAATGTATTTGTAGAAGATGACAAAGCAAGAGAATTCTGTGAACGGCAGAGAGAGAGAGAGAGAGAGAAGAAAAGAAGCTGGAAGGAAGAGCTTCAGGGATAAATAGATATAGACATAGATATAGATACAGATATAGATATATTTAGAAATTATGCATAAAGACAATGAATTGAAGACAGGCCAAACCTTCTCAGCACTGTGTACTATTGGAGCTCCTTCCTCTCCTTCTGTTATCTTTCCCCCTTCCCTGAAGTTTGTCTTGAAAGCTCCTTTTTTTTTTATATGTAAAGTTATGGGTTTGATTTTAGATTCACTGTTCCATAGGGTTAACATGTTTTTAATCACAGGAATTTCCAACACGCAGGTTATGATCACCCCAGTGTTGAAATGTTTGAAGTGAGGATCAGGATGCTCCCTGCTTAGCAGGGTTCTTACGTGGACCTGTGAGATACTGTGTGGCAGCGAGTCCCCGAGTCCCTGGCGGACGCTCGGGGGGATGTCAGGGCGAGCAGCTGCAGCTGCTACAGAGACAGCGGATGCTGTTCTGACTGCATTTCAGCCAGGAGGGCTCCCCTGGACGCAGAGGTCCCTTTCTTGGTCACAGTGCGATGCTGGAATTGGGAGGGGAAATGAGAACGAATTAGTGAGTGGCGAAAGCGCAACACCTGTTCGGACAGTATGCAAACCAGGCAGTCCCGGGTTGGTGCTTTATCTTTCCAGTGTTCCCAGGAGCCCTCCCAGCTGCTCGCTCTGTGGGTCCCCAACAACCACTCCCCACAGTTTGGTGGGGTTTCAGCCTTGGCGGAGGACCCTGCAGGTGCACCCTCCTCCCTGCTCAGGCGTGGCACTAACTAAAATGTCTGGTTTCCAGGAGCAGGAATTTTAAGGTAGTTTTTATAAGGAATAAAAATGTTAATGAAGGATAGCCTAACAGTCTGCTTCCCTCTGCAAGTTTGCTTCATTCTCCCCACTGCAGACTGGGGTTTTCTGTTTCCCCGAAGTCTCTGCCCCCATCCTCTCTCCAGTTTAACGTTGTACTTGATTTTGATTCACAGTGGTGATTATGGCCCTGCTCGTACAAGAACTTTAAACTTATCACAGAGCTACCACCGGTGCTGCCTTCATAACCAAAACCAAATATTTGGAAGGCAAAGCTGATTGGCCCATCTTAGACTTCTGGTCCAGAAGCTGCTGTGGAATGGAGGTGATGCTACCTGCAGTCACCTGTGGTAGAGAG
>NW_006293318.1:1293908-1325052 GCF_000327345.1 Myotis davidii
CCCCACAATTTCTGAATATGTTATCTTATAGAGAAATAGTTCTCAGATTTCATTAAAATAAGGATCTTGAAATACAAAGATTACCCTGGATCCAGGTTGGCTCAATGTGAACACCAGGGTGCTTATAAAGCCAGGAGGATGCAAGAGAGTCAGAGACAGGAAAGGAGATGTGAAGACGGGAGCAGTGTATGGAGGGATGTGGGG
This sequence comes from Myotis davidii, assembly GCF_000327345.1. Taxonomy (NCBI): domain Eukaryota; kingdom Metazoa; phylum Chordata; class Mammalia; order Chiroptera; family Vespertilionidae; genus Myotis; species Myotis davidii. The sequence goes on from NW_006293318.1 coordinate 1,294,113, forward strand.
CCATGAACCAAGCAATGCAGGAGGCCTCTTGGAGCAGGAAAGGTCAAGGAATCACATCATCCCTGGGAGCCTTCAGATGTAATGTTGCTCAGAGACCCACTGTAGACTTTGATATCCAGAACTGCAAGAGAATAAATTCGCATGGTTTTAAGCCACTAACTTTGTGATAATGTGTTACTGCAGCCAGAGGAAACTAATGCACCATCCCTTCCAGAAGGAGAGGCAGTTGCTAAAGGAGGTTACTGCCACCACCACATAATCGTAAGATCTCAGAGAAATAAAAAGCAGCTTCCCAAAGTTGAAGGACCTCTTGCCTTCCATTTTCTAGCTCTTTTCTGCCTGAGTAGGCTGACTGAATCGCCATTAGGTTCCCTTTATGTACATGTCAGTAGAAGCTGTCTTTGTTTCCTGGAGGTAATTTAAATAACTATTTCACGGGAACTTTTGTGAGTATTAATTTAGTATGTAAAGTCACTTATCACAATGTCTGGCACGGAGTAAGTGCCAATTATCAGGAATCCTAGCAATAAAATGTGAAATCTTGATGGCTGTCACTGAAACAAGTGACTAGACCGAATCAAGTCCAAAGGCCGTATGCTGGTTGCACACCTCCAGGGGTCAAATATTTTCCTACGTGTCACTCATGTGCACTTCTCCCCAGCAGGGCAGGATGTATCTACCCATTCTATATCCGAGCAAACTGAATCTCAGAGAATGTAAATAATTTTCCCCAAAGTGGGAGTGTCAGAGCTACAATTCAAATGTAGGTCATTTGGCTGTAACAGTTTGCCTCTTTCTAGGTCAGCGGTTCTCAATCTGTGGGTCATGACCCCTTTGGTGATGGAACGAGCCTTTCACAGGGGTCGTCTAAGACCATCCTGCATATCAGATATTTATATTACAATTCATAACAGTAGCAAAATTACAGTTATGAAGTAGCAACGAAAATAATTTTATGGTTGGGTCACAACATGAGGAACTGCATGTATTTAAAGGGCCAGAAGGTTGAGAACCACTGTTGTAGGTCATTGTTGCACTCTCTTGCAGTGCAATGAGCCATGAGTCTCTAGAGCACGACTCCCATTTCTAATACCTGACGCTTTAAAAGGTGGTAATGGATATAGAATGTTGGGAAACACTTGAGCAAGAAAGCACAGGGTGTGTGAATAATGTCAAAGATTCAGTGAGTATGGATATTGCTACGGACTGAGTTGTGTCCCCCTCAAAATCATATGTTGAGGCCCCAACTTCTGGTGAGGCTATATTTAGATATAGGGCCTGTGAGGAGTTGAGAAAGGTTAACTGAGGTCAGAATGGCACACGCCCTACATTTTATGCTGAAAGCTTCACCATAATACCAGCCCTAATCTGATAGGGCTGGTACCATTATAAGAGGAAGAGAACTAATCGCTAAGGTGGTTTACATTTTGTGATTTCCTTCCCCCTTCCCAGCCAAATGGTAATTCCAAAATTAACTTGTTCAAAGGAATATTTTTATTCAAGTAGTAAAAAGACATTCTGTAAGTACTGAATATATATAACATACTGTGCTAGGTCCTAGGTTTGCGGAGATATATGAGACACTATTTTCCATTAAAGATATGTTTTCTCTTTTTTCCAACCACAGTTTACATTTAATATCATTCTGGCCAGTTTCAGATGTACAGCACGGTGGCTGGACAACCACGCATGCTACAAAGTGGACCCCTGCTGCCCCAAGCACCCACGTGGCCCTATACCCCATTATCTCACCATTTCTGACTTTATGCTCCATTATTTCTTTTTTACAAAGAGGAAGAGACACCAGAGTTCTCTCTCTGCCATATGAGAGCACAGCAGGAAGGCAGCACACCACAAGCTAGGAGGACAGCTCTCACCAAAAACTAAACTGTCCTGCACCTGGTTCCTAAGCTCCCCAGCCTCCAGAACTGGGAGAAAGTATATTTCTGTTGTGTAAGTCTACCAATCAATGGCATTTTCCTATGGCCGCTCAAGCAGACTAAGGCATATATGCAATACTGGTACAGTTAGTGATTCCGTGTTTGTTTTTTCAACTCCTGGTATTTCAGTGTGTGTCCCTACAGATATGAAACACCATTGTTTGTTTCCTGTCTAATATAGATGCATTCATTCCACCATCAGTTTTTGAGAGTAGATCCTGTATCTCTTAATGGAGATGCAAAAGCAGGAAGGACAGCTCACAGGTATTATGGTGGAGCTTTCAGCATAAAATGTGCGTGTGTGTGGTGTGTGTTTGTGTGTGTGTGCGCACGCTTATGTGTGAGTTCATGCATTTCCCTGTGTGAGATGCATGAGCAAGACATGAAGAAAGAAAATTGGTGAAATTGGCTGAAATAAATAGCATTGTAGATTGAACTGAATACAATCATCTCTGTTTACTTCAGTCTTAAGAAAAACCAGAATGCTCTTGGGTAAAGCCAAGGGAAAGAAAGGAGCAGGGCTTTAGAGAAGTGCTAAGAAGGCAGAAACATGAAGATGCCTTCTGCTCTTCCAGACAATCCCCTCCTCGCACTAGCACCTGATATCTTAGCTGGCTCCTGCAAGCTGCTTTCCCATCCTGGCGCTCCACATGGTCGCTACACAGAACCAGGGCCCCTCCCCAGTTCTGCTGTTTAGACTGGAAGCCCATGTCTGAACAGTGACAACCTCAGGAACGAGGCAGATTTGTGGGAGCCGTAAGGAGAACGGATGGAAAGGTTCAGCTGTGGAATTTTCCTAGGAGTGAATCTTAACTTTGCAAATAACATGCTGGACCACTGGGAGGATTAAAGCAGCGGTTCTCAACCTGTGTGTCGGGACCCCTTTGGCCGTCGAATGACCCTTTCACAGGGGTCGCCTAAGACCATCCTGCATATCAGATATTTACATTACGATTCATAAAAGTAGCAACATTACAGTGATGAAGTAGCAACGAAAATAATTTTATGGTTGGGTCACAACATGAGGAACTGTATTTAAAGGGCCAGAAGGTTGAAAACCATTGGCCTAGAGAAACATAAGGAATTGTTACCAAAGAGGCTGAAAGGACATAAACTTCCCCACGTGCAGGGTAGGAGGTGAGGACTATTCTCAACGTAATTGTTTGCAAATGTGGCTTTCTATTAGAATCACCGGAGATGCTTTTTAATCCAGGGGATGCCCATTTGAGCAGCATTTGCTTCAGTCATAATGGAATAAACAAGAACCACACTTATTCTCTCACATAATCAACTGAATAACTGGACAACTACAGAAAACAACTGTTTTTAAAAACAAGACAGCAGTCAGAGAAAGACTGCATGCATTCCCCTAAAGAAGGAAAACAAGGGAGATGTGTTTAATGATCACCCAGAATTTATGCTTAGAGGAATTTTACAGATCACGGTGCAGAAATGTGGATCTCTAGCAGAGCATGGTGTCTTCAGATCTTAAAAAGTTGGGTAGATGGGAATCATATGTTGGGAAGCTGAGGTGCCTGGAATTTGCATCACAAAGGAGCGACAAACACTGAGAAAAAGCTCCAGGAATCTACATATACATGGTCTGAAGTCTCTTCCTTAATGAGAAACCAGGTACACACAGCTTGGCATTTCACAGGCTAGGAAAAAACACAACTAGGAAGCGTTAACAGTTTCCAGAATCACAAAGAATTTGGAGCAGTTTGAGTTCTGGATGGACACAGAGAGTCCTCATTGACCATCTGTGGCATTCAGTGCAGACCCCAAAGAGTCCCACCGGAGTAGGCAATTAAACGAGCACTGAGCAGTGGTAACAGGAGAAGCAGCAGTTCTTAATTTAGACAGGACTTCCTAGAGTCCAAAAGCCCATTTTTACTGCAAGATACAAGGACCCAACTTTAAAATTTGGGAGAAAAACGTATTATTGATAATACTATTGATTAAAGGAGATCTCATTACATATTTGTGCAGGGTCAACTTTTACAGTCCTGGAAGGTGACACTTCTTCCATTTTTCCTAATTTTAAAAGAATCATCTACATTCAATTTGAATACATTCTTTCCTGCCTTCTGCCCTATCTCAACAAATTATCGTATTCTTCCCAGACAGTCTGTCATAAACTCCATAAAGTCTTCGTGAGCATCCATCCTTCCACTGAACCATTCTAGGTGAATGTTCCATGTCTTTGAAACCTCTGTGAGTGCATATAAAAGTGTTTTAGCATCGTGAGGTAGTAGCTGCTCACCGTAATCACATTTCTTAGTTGCTGTGAGACCGTTACTGCGCTCAGCACACGTGCTCCTTGTCTCATTTGTCCTTAATAAGAACCACATGGGATGGGAACGCTTCTCAATCCTCCTCTTTCCACTGAGGAAACTGAGGCTTAGAGGGCTGGGGAGCAGCACAGTCACGAGTTCAACAGGGGCATTTTGGCTCCAGAAAACAACTTGTTCACCTCCACCATGGATAGAGGGTGAGTACATATTTAGCCTCTTCTTTATCAGAAGCTCCTTGTAGAGAAAAACTATGCATTTCCATCGTTGTATGCCTTGCACCTAGCAGTGTTTTGTTTGCGGTTGGTTACTCTCTGACATCTGCTGAATGTAAGAATGTTTGCACGCATGACAATTATAAGCGTCTTTTGAAAGGTGATGCTCTCATGAGTCCTCCCTAGGTACAAGTGATGCCTATGGGTAGTTGGTATGTTATTGATGTGTTCAGGGCTCTTGTGTTTGGTAAATAACAGTTTTGTTGAATTGCTTTTGATTTTTTTAGATAATCTATTTGTGTTGCCATTGTGCTAGGATTTTGAAGCAAAATATACAATTGGACACATAAAATAGGTTATGTTCTCAGAGCTGGAAAATTTAGTGGTCAATATGCTAATCATTAAGTATGAAACTCCTTTTGTAGAGTAAAATTTGGTCAACTGAGAGAGAAAAGTAACGAAAGCCATTGAAAGGAAGCGTCCCTCAGCTTCTCTAGAGGGAAAAAAGGACAGTTCAAAGGGACTAAAGAAAAAAAGAAAAACAATTACAGGCAAAAGCATAAGCTATAGTCTCCATGAATTTTTTTTTGAGAATTCATTTTCTTGCATTTAGTTTTCCTTCCTTTACAGCTAAAAATGAATAGGGAAGGGCATGGTAATCATGAAACTGAGATTGTAATTTTTTTCAGTAAAGCTACCATTTGGCTTGAAAAGAGAAAACTAGGCATTTTTTGAGTAAAACCTGGGAAGGAGAGTGGAAGGAGAGTGATGAATTATCCCCAGTCCTTTTTGTTCCTCCGGTCCTGGATCTCCCCAGCATGTCCTCTAGAGTCTCTACAGAGAAGCTCAGCAAAATAACCCACTTTTCTGTGCCCTTAACAAAGGTTTAGGAGGGAAGACACCGCTTAACCACTCCGCTTGTGGTTTGAACAAATGTTGTACAATGAGCCATAAAAAAAGATTGTTTGTAGAGAAATTGTAAAGTTTAAGACTCTGCACTTGTCCTTATTTTAGGAATCTGGGTTTGCACTTAAAGTGTCTGTGTCAAAATTAGAAACACTAACAATGAAAAATTAAGAGACCAGTATGTTTAGTTGTCTGTGTTGGAGATGAGCTGGGAAGGGCCCAGCCTGGGAGTTGCCCAGAGATGAGGTCATCGTTTCACTGAGCCAAAGAGCCCAGGAGACTCCAGGTAAAGCTTGTACAGGGGCCTGGTGGGGGCCATACCCACGTTGAAAAGCCAGATTTGTTAGTGGAGGAGAAATATCCTGATTCTATTGATGAATCTCCTTTTCAAAACCTCTCAAATTAAGAAGTAACTATGTGTTTTTGTCTGGAATAGTTATGACTCTTTTTTTTTTGCCTCTGGTTTCTTGCTGCTCTTATTGGCCTTTCACATTTCTGCTAGAGTTGTTTTCTACATATCCAGATTCTATTGATGTCTCCTTTTCAAAGCCTCTCAAATTAAGAAGTAACTATGTGTTTTTATCTGGAATAGTTATAAGACATTTTTTTTTTTTTGCCTCTGGCCTTTCACATTTCTGCTAGAGTTGTTTTCTAAAAGACAGATATGAATATAACCTTCTCTAGTTTTAAAATTTCTACTTCATTTCAACCTGTTACTTAAGAATGTTTCAGTGCTTGGCTTTCTACAAGCCGTTACCCTACTTCATTCTCACCAGAGTTTAATAGCGCACTCAAAAAGGCAAGCTCAGTCCTCACTGGTATTGCTAAGTGGATAGAGCATTGGTCTTTGGACCAAAGGGTACTGAGTTTGATTCCAGTCAAGGTTGCAGGCGCCTCCTCAACCCAGGCCCTGGTCAGGGCTCTTAAAGGAGGCAACCAATCTTACGTTAATGTTTCTCTCTGTCTTCCCCTATCTCTTCCACGCTCCCTAAAAATAAATGGAAAAATATCCTCAGGTGAGGATTAACAACAACAAGAAACAGGCTCTCATCTATCCATGTCAGTTTTCACTGAGCTATACCGTATTTTTGTTGCGCTAACCTGCAGGAACAATTGTATCTAAGTTAAGTCCTATGTAGGCAACAGCCTGTATGGTCACATAGTGGGATCCTAGAACCTCACCAAGACTGCCCCCGTGAAGCCATCTCCAGAACAGAGAGTGTTCACAGGAGACACACATTTCAATCCACAGTAAATAAATGATCACGCTTCACATTGATATAAACAGTGTCAGAGAATTGCAGTTGCCGTTGGATTTCCCTGGTATTTCTCCCTTCAGTGGGAAAGGCTTTTCCTCCTTTTCTGAAGCCACATCATTCTGAGAGGACTTCCCTATTACACCGTGTTTCTGCCTCCTGAGCTCCAGTCCATTGATCTAGTCTAGTGTGTATCTGACCCAAGCCAGGTGTCAGAGTGTTTTCCTGTAATTCTTCAACTATTCTCTAGCATGAAAGACAACCTCCTTCACACCAAAGAAAGAAGGTGTGAGAGATGGGTGCTAGCAGGGATATAAGTAAGGGAGCTTAAGGGACCGAAGCTCAATGGATTCAGAGATCAGAGGTGAGGTCTGGGGGCTCCACAGCAGGAGGGGGAAGGAACAGACAATGTTATTCAGGCCCCTGGCAGAAAGGGCCCCTGAGTCATTCTTGCTCATCCTGAAATTGCGTGAAGATCCCCTTTTCAGCCAGATTAGCTTGGTATCAGTTTCTGTCCTTTGTAACCAAAGGATTGCAGGCAAAACATGGTTATATTGTGGAATTTGATCCAAAATCTTTTTAAAATTATGATATGAGGTATAACTCCCAGGAAATGTTGAATTCACAGCAGATCACTCAGATCTTTCTGGATCGCTCAAAATATGACCTCCACTTTACTATAATTGGGTTATCTTTATTGTTTTGGGGCATATTTTTCAGCTTCATTGAGGTATTCTTGAAACATAAAAATTGTATGTATTTAAGGTGTACAAGGTGGTGTTTTGATGCACATTGCAAAACCAAGCTAATTAACATACCTCCTCACATAGTTTTGTGGGGCTGTGGAAAAACACTAAGACCAACTACTAGCAAATATTCACTACATAATATATATTTTAACAGTATATATAGTTTTTTTAAGTATGTAGTATATACTTTAGGTATATTATTTTTAACTGAGGTCACCATGTTGTACATTAGGTCCCCAGAACTTGTCTTGCATAACTGAAACTTTGTACTGTTTGATCAACCTTCCCCGTTTCAGCCACACTCCCAGCCCCTGGCAATCACCATTCTACTTCCTATTTGTATTAGTTTGACTTTTTTAGATTCCACATATAATTGAGACCACGCAGTATTTATCTTTCTGTGTCTGGCTTATGTCACTTAGCATAATGTACTCCACATTCATCTATGTTGCCACAAATGGCAAGATTTCCTTTTTTGAATTTTTTATGGCTGAAAAATCTTCTAACATATTTATATATACCACACATTCTTTACCTGTTCATCCATCAACGGACACGTAGGTTGTTTCCATATTTTGCCTATAGTGAATAATGCTGCAATTTATATGGGAAAATAGATCTTTGAGGTGGTAATTTTATTTTAGTTAGATACTTACATAGACCTGGGATTTCTGGGTCCAGAATACTGTTTTATGACACTGGGGAAATTGTTAATATTTCCTCTTGGCCAGTTATAAACTGGGAAGAGTGTTAGTATTAAATAGAAAATGTTGAGTGAGGTTTTTACAGGGATGGAATGAAAAGGTGAAAATAAGTGCTGATAAAACGTCCCAAAGTATCATTTAGTAATAATCTCACCGAATGTGCCTAAGATAGTAAATCACTGGGGCCTGCGTTCTGCATCCTATTGAATAATGTAAGTTATATGCTGTGTTGGCTGGTTCCGATTACACATGAATCTCTCTAACTGGATTTGTAATATAAATGGAGATAATAAATTGTAATAGTTGATTTCCTTTCTAGCTTTAGGAGGGTCACTACTTGATATCTATTTTTTTTTTTATCAACAAAAGTTAGGCTAATACTATCTTTTAGCTTGTATGGCTACTAAATAATTTATATAAATTTGTGTTTAAAATATGTACTTCTTTAACACATTTTTGAATGAAAAGTTATTATACTTACACATAAGTTTTGTATTTTAATTGGCAAAATAACTGGATAACAACATTAAAGTTCATTACCAACATTTTTTCTTCTTAACCATATTCTTAAACATTCAAATGTCTTTTTCCTCTACGTATTGCAACCCTGTGTTTTGGTTGGTTGGTTGGTTGGTTGCTTGGTTGGTTTTCTCAAGGGCCTGGGGCACAACTGACTTTCCTTGAGAAATCTTACTAACCGTTTGGTTTTATAAATAAATATAACGTTATATTTAGAGAACTTAAAGCCTATTAGAAATTATTTTACTCAATAAAAGTATTATGTTTATATTATATTAATCTTGCCTTCTGCATCCTTCAATCTTTGAATGGAACATTGTGTTGATACAGCGGATGAGATTCTGTAGGGCTCAGAGCTGATTTGGGAAGTCTCTACCTGAAACCACTGGAGAGATCCAAATTGGAAGCCTCAGTAACACCAAACATTGATCAGGGACATGGATGTCCAAAATGCTAGGAAAGGAATCAAGAGAGTAGTGAAATCCTGGTGAACCAGAGAGACCAAAAAATTGAGATATGGAGTCAAAAGTCAGAAATCAGCATAGTACCTGATATTGAGTTCATTCATTCTTCCATTAACTGATATTTGATATTGCTAGGCACTGAAGATAAAATAATTTTTAAAAATAAGGAAAACATACCCCTCTGTTGATTCTGTTATTAAATAGTCAGTAAGTAAATGGGTACAGCAAATGAATTAACAATGCACATTTGCAGAGTATCAAATTACAGATGAAGAGCAAGGATAGAAAATGGGCTAAGGGTGGGACAGAAAGGACAGAGGTTCTGACTTCTGTGTTTTATGGGACAAGCTGGATCTGTGAGTGGATGAGTGGAGCCTGATATAAAGAAACAGAATGGTAGCAGATAATTGGGATAAAATTTTGTCCCTATTACTTGATGTAGGTGAGGCAATAAATAATCTGACAACCAGAAATTTTCTTTTTTTTTTTCCTGTGTTCTTTCTTTTTTTAATTTATTTTTTAATATGATAGGTCTGAGGGGTCATCATTCCCTTTGATGAGTGGATCCCCTCACATACAACCACTGTAAGCCAGAGTCCTCTCCACATGCTATGCAAGATGGACATTATTTCTATAGGAGTCCAATAGACTCCATTCAGCACAAGTCACGTGCTGGCATGCTCGGTTCAACAGATCTTTTCTGACTCTTAGAACCTTAGACAATGAACCTTAACAGTCACTAATTTCTTTTCACACTTGCTGCAGGTTCCCTTTGGTAAAGCAACACTTCCCGGGGAACTGTCTCCACTGACAGCTAGACAAGCATATATCCTGTCAGCAATCATAGGAACCAGGAACGCATGGTCAGTGAGCCGGGGTTAGGAGCTTCCAGTCAGTTATCTCTGTTAAACAGACTTCTGTCACCTTTCTATACTGGGCATGTCCTATGTGCAAAGGTTCAAGCAGGGAGAAGCAGAATCAATTTTGCATTTTATATATTTTTTTAAAAATTTATTGTTAAAATATCGGTTACACACCTGTGAATAATACGTTAGTGTATGCAACGTTACCTGAAGCTTTTTTGAAATAATTGCCATGGTCTTTAGGAATCAGGTAAAGCAGGAAACCTGCCACTTAGTTTTTTGTTGATTAGACTTCCAGATAATCCCAGAAGATCCCAAAGGTCTATTTAAAATTTAAAATTTTTATTTGTATTTTTAAACGAATCTTTTTTCTAATGTTCAGGCATTAAAATCAACACAATTAAATATTATTAAAATAGCTCATGCCCTGACCAGTTTTGCTCAGTGGGTAGAGCATTGGCCTGCGGACTGGGGGGTTCCGGGTTTGATTCCAGTCAACGGCATGTACCTTTGTTGTGGGCACATCCCCAGTGGGGGGTGTGCAGGAGGCAGCTGGTTGATGTTTCTCTCTCATCGATGTTTCTAACTCTCTATTGCTCTCCCTTCCTCTCTGTAAAAAATCAATAAATTCTATTTTAAAAATATAGATCATGAAGCAATTATTTAAGAAAAAAAGGAAATCTGCACACATAACCATTAAAACTTGTTTGAAACAAAGAAATACATTGTTTTTATCTGAAGGGATATTACTTTAAAATATGGCATAACATAGTTTCAGCATTTTAAATCTCAATGGATTTACTTCAAGTATTTGAAATACTTAAGGGAAATATTGTGCAAATCACTTTTTTAAATAATTCATGAAACAAAATTAAAAATGTTTCGATTATGTAACAATTTGCAATCCATATAAAAAATAAGAAAATATTTGCAATTACCATTTTTATACATGTATGAAGCAGTTTGTTACCCCCTCAAATCAAGCATGAAAATGATAGATTGAGAATTTAGCAGTTATTCAAGTCTGTTCTTGTGAGCTTGTCTGTGGGCAACTCCTTTTAGCTTTGTTTTTATTATTCTACACCAATTTGTGTCTTTGCTCTAATCTTCTTATTAATTTGTATGCCATTCTATATAAATCTACTTTGGAATTAAAATAAAAGAACGAGTAAATAAAGGCATAGCCCTGGCTGGTGCGGCTCAGGCTCAGTTGGTTGGGTGACCTCCCATGCACCGAAAGGTCACAGGAGGTTTAATTCCTGGTCTGGGGGCATAATCTGGATTGGGGCTGATCCCCAGTAGGGGGCGTGCAGAAGGCAGCTATGGATGTCTCACTCTCACATCAATGTTTCTCTTTCCCCCTCTTCCTTTCTCTCTCTTTCTCTGAAAACCAATTTAAAAAATCTTTAAATAAAGGCATGGTTCTCAAGCTAGTCCTTTAAAAATGTTCACACTGGAAGTGAAGATTTGAAAATTGGATTTAATCAATTCCTCCTCGGCATGTACTTTGTCAAGGACGGCTCTTTAGCTGCATTGTGACTGTGAGGTCACACTGATCCCCTGTGGCACTCCTCCTGGGGACTTGCCTGACACCCATGCAGAGGGTTCTAAGTAGAAATAGCAATTGGAAGGGCAATCCCCTGTTTCTATGCCCAGGATAGTCCTCCATCCACCCACAGATATCCTAATACATGCACATGTGATTTAATATGTATTTATTCAGCCATTTCAATGGAGCATATTTTACAGAAAGAAAAAAATCTATTTCACAGATATATATTGGGCATATCCTATGTGCAAAGTTTCAAGCAGGGAGAAACAGAATCAATTTTGCATTTTATTTATATTTTAAAAATTTTTTATTGGTTTTTAGAGAGAGGAAGGGAAGGAGAGAGGAAGAAACAACCATCAGTTGCCTCTTGAACATGCCGAACCGGGGATCCATCTGCAACCTGGACATGTGCCCTGACCAGGAATCAAACCCACCACCTTTTGGTGTACCAGGCGATGTTACAGCCAGTGAGCCACATGGGCCAGGGCAACTTTGCATTTTAAAAAGGCCTTTCTGAATATTGAGTAGAGACTGAAGAAAAGGCACCAGTAGACATATGGGCACACGATTGTGCATAAAGGGAAAAGGGAGCTTAGTGAGAACATATGGGTGCTCTTCTAGGTTTTACTTTTCAAGACTGAGCCTTTCATTTAGCATGCGGCTTCTGAGACCAGGCTTCCCATTACTGCTGGATCCTGGCTACATTTCCAGGTTGTTGAATTGGTTGGAAATCTAAGCATAGAACTGTAGGATTCTTAAAGTAAACTGATTGTATTATCAAGGTAAGCTTGTTTTCCCAAAGCTGGAAGCCATCATTTGTCAATGGTTTACATATTTCTCTTATGTTTTCTTTAATGAATCTTAATGGTCTCAGAGGGCTTATTCCCAAATAAACTGCCAGTGAATAAAGTGCCAACAATGAGAGGTTCTGACCAGAATCCTCAGGGGATCACGGTTGCAATATACCAGTATTTTTCACTTCTACCTTTTAACAGCTAAGGATTCGGTGATTGAAAAATAAAGCAAATTATTGCTAAAACTTCTCTTAAAAGTACAAAATGAAATAAATTGTGGTGACTTTTTTTCTAATTTTCTTCATTAGAGAAAAATTTTCTTTCATTCCAAAATGATATTGTGTGCTTCCTTGTAATCTAATGTGAGGGCATTATTAGGATGAGCTGATTATCTCTGTAAATGTCAGTGGAACACATATTGAAAGTCCGTAGGTGTTTGAAAGGGAATGCAGCAAAGTGGAAATTCACAACCTTGGATTATAAATTGCACAGTATCATTCATTAGCACATAAAGGACTTCTTTTCATTATGGAAACACAGGGATTTAATACAGGTAGAAGGTAATGTTGGTGCCCAGAAATATAATATTCTGTGAATAAAGCCTCATTTCCCCCATTATAGGAAAATAGTATACATTCTGCCCTGTGTCTTTATAAATAAAACCCCACTTCTAGGCATGTGTCCAAGCAGACCAAATACAGAAATGGAAATACTATATTTATTCCTGGAATTTCTTTTACATTTGGATCAGCATGTGTTCATCTTTGATTTACAACCTTTACAAATTGAAATGTGGCCCCACAGGGAAGGGAGTGAGCTTTATTTTAAATAGAAAAACACGACCTTAGTGTTGACCCAAAGTCTCAATTATTCTTTATGGGCAAAAAAATAAGCAATAAATATCAGACTATAAAATGACATACTAGATGGAAAATTGAATTGCCTCATCTAACCCTGCCTCCACGGTCTTCATCACTGCCCCAAAAGATACCATCTTCCCAACTAGATGTACCTGCTATTAGTGATGCTTGTCAGCACTTAGCAACAGAATTGATTAATTAAAGCAAGTTCAAGTCTTGACTGTACATTACTTATTGCGGGGCCTTAATTGTTTCCAAACTTTATTCTTCCCATCTTTAAGATACAAATAATAATACAAGTAATGACTGTGTATGTGAAAATAATTGGTAAACCTCAATTCATGAAGGTGAGGTAAGTTTGATCTCAATCATTTTTGCTTGCTTCAGTGAAAATTCCTTAACTGATTATGCTCTTCTCCATCCTCCTTCCCCCAGGATATTAAAAATAATTCTGTCTGTACTGTAGTAACCCACTGCCTAATTATTTAATCACAACATTTTTAAGTGTTGGTAACACCACATAGCATAGCTCCAGTATAAAGGAATAGATACTCTCTTCTCTTCATATTTCAATTTTTTAAATTATGTGTTTATTATTAAAAACGTAAAAAGTTATAGAAATACTATATTTATTCCTGGAATTTCTAACTGGAAAGTAAAAATATCTTGTAAGTTTAAAATTACTGGGACACTTCTAGAAATATATACTTTTTATAGATACATGACATTACATTGCATGTGATATTAATTTACTTTTGGCATATGTCTTTCGGTATTTATGCAAATGTTCACTAAGTAAAGTTACTAGGTCAAAATTATTATTTCTTGTTTTACTAGACATTGCCCTGTTAACTTTTAGGAGATTGTGCTGATTGAAACTCCCAGAAACAATAAATATCGTATGATACGATATTTTGCTGCTGTGGTCAATGAACAGTTAGTGTTCTGATTAAATTTTCATAACTTTATTAATAATTTTGAGCACTGTCAGTTATTTATCTTTTCCTTATAGATATATAGGCATTTTATATATTATATATGTTCTTAGGAATAAAATAATTTCCATAGAACTACAAACCAGAGTTGTTGCCTGTTAGTTTGTGACTTAAAGGAAATTAATAAGTGATTTTGATTTTGATTATTTAAATTGATCAGAGTTTTTATGACTTATAGTTTTTGCTGCATTTCAGGCCTATTCTTCATGCCCATTATATTTTCTCCTGTTGCATTTGTATTTGTATTGTTCACATTTATGTATTTAATTCATTTTGAATTTTGAGTAAGGAATGAAGTAAAGTGGTAGCTCTGCTTGTTTCAAATGGCTTCCAGGGGCCTCATTGACAGTTAATGGCAAAGATATGTATGCATACAAGCCTAACCGATGGACGCATATCTTTGCTTTTCAAAAATAAACCAAACTTGAACATAATTAATTGGTCTCACAATATTCTGCTAGATTTTATTTAGTTTTTTTAAGTTGTTCATAGTAAGTAAAAATAGTATATATTGTTTTCTCATTTAGGTGTGTTTGCTTTCTCGGGATTTGGGATAAGTGCTACTCTGGCTTTGTAGAGTAATTATGACTCTTTATTTTGTTGTATTCTGAAGTAACTTAAGTATCATATGAATTATGTGATCCTTTAAGAATAAAGTTATTAAATTTTGAAACTAAGTTTGCCACTACTTCAGGAGGTAGCTATTTGACCACATTCTTAACACCCTCCGTGATTACTGAGCTGTTTAGGATTTTTATGACTTCTTTTAGTCAATTTTGATAGCTTATTTTCCTATAAAGTCAATCATTTTATCTAGGTTTCCAAACATTTAATTTCTTCTGTAGCTGAGATTCTGTCCCTTTTAATAAACTACAATCAGTATTTTTTACTTTATTTTTGCTAGATTAGGCTAACTTTTGATTATTTATTTTGTTAGATTTTCTTCAAGTACAAACCATGGTTTTTATTTCTAACCTATTATTTTTCCCTTTAACTTGTACCTTTGTCTCTTTTCCATAAAGTCTTTCTTAGCATCTCTTAACCTGACAAAGGAGGAGAAGGAGAAATCCTAGGAGTTCTTGTAGCTTTAGTAGAGTTGCAATTTTATCTATATTGCAGCGGGGAGGGGGGGGGGATTTAGAGGGAATGTCCCAAAGATTAGTCTGATCCTCCTGGCTTGATAGCCTCACCAAAAGAATGTTATTGGTGAACTTTTTCAGAATTCATCTCCTATCTTCTTATCAATAATACTGCCTTCTTGATGTCAAGAATCTTCTTTTAGTTTGCCCTTAACCTGATAGTCTATGCATGAGTAAAATATAGGTATAGAAAACAAAACAAAATCCCTAGGAATTTATATTAATTTGATTTTACTCATATCGCTTTTATGAAAATCAAATAACCCTGTAATTTTGTGAGGAAAACCTAGTTTCCCTATTCTGAAAGTCTTATTAGCTATGTGACCTTGGACAAGTCATTTATCCTCTTTGTATCTCAGTTTCCCCATCTGTAAACTTGAGATAATAATAGTGTCTATCTCAAACAATCATTATGAGGATTGGTGATTAAATAAGTTAATAGTGTTTTTCTTAGTAGAGTACCTAGCATATCATGGCATATCGTGAGCACTTTGTATGTATTTATTTCAGCAAGCGTTGAGTTAACTGTGGATGGTAGGTAGGATGATTATGTAGAAACTGCTGATGGCTCCTCTCCTTCCCAATTCTGACATATCCTAAGGGAGGGGATTGTTGAGGAAAGAGACCCAGGGGTGGAAGCCACTCTGTTGACTTTCCAGGCAGTTTCAGACTGACTGTTTACTCTTGGTCTGTGGGCAGTTTCAGCTGAAGAGGTTGATTGTCATACAGCTGGAATCACAACCATGAGGACTGTGCGCTCCTGCTGTGGTTGGTGCCATACTGGGAGCTGAGTGGGGACAAAGCTTTCTCTCGAGATTTATTTAAAAATAAAAAGTGAAATGTTATTAAATCATTTTGGACAGTGCCATACAACTTTGTCCTTTCCCATCTGTCTGCTCAACAAAGACCTGGGGATCAGAGTTAACCTAAACACAGAACAAATCAAAGGGCCTCAGACCCAGTACATTTGAGAAGACAAAGAGCCTTATTAGAAAGAGTTTTGATCAAGAAATCTTGGTATTGATCCTGGGGAAAAATGAAGTAAATTTGCCACATTTGAGGAAGCACTTCACGAAAAAGAAGGGGAGGGAGGGCTTTTTAAAAATAATATAAAAAGTGTTGCAAGAATGCATGAGACTGGGAATTTGAAGAGTCTGTGGTCAAATGTTACATTCTATAAGGAGGGGGCTAGCCTTGTGGAAAAGGAGGAAGAAAAAAATGGCACATGACTTGCTCAAATAAGAAGCAAATGTTCTTCAAATGTTCACAACAGTAGGTTAGAAGCATATCTCAGACAGGAATTAGAGACACCAAGTCCTCACTAATTATAGTCAGATGTCATTCTTTAAAACGTGATGACAATGTAGTGATCTTGAAATAGCAATTTGATGTTCTTAGAAAATACTATATACACATATTATTTTGTAGGCTACTTCATACTCTGCAGCATTAGATAATTGTTTAAAATATCCAGGGTATGCATGCAAACAAATCCATAGTACCTCATAGTTTAGGCTATAAATGATGTAGTGTTTTAGAAAACTCTCTGCAGTTAGCACTGCATCTTCTGTCTCTCCCAATGCTCACATTCTACCCCACTCACCCCCTATATCCTCTAGTAATCATTGGGGGTTTCTCATATCTCCTCTTGAAATGAGGTAAGAGCAGAGCACTTTGTTTTATGACCTAATAATCCTGGTCAGGAGAACACTGCAAAGATACAATAAAGGGTAGAGAAAGGAGGAGAGAAGGTGCTACGCCATGATGCTCAGATGGTTTCCTTCATTGCCTGACAGTTTCCCACACTCGTTCCTGCCTCTGTTCTTCGCTGTGATAATTTATTTCAGAGGGCTGAATACCTGGGTCACTTTTCAAGGGCCTCTAATGCATAATATCCTCCCCACTGGACTAAATTACTTACAGGACTCCATCAGGTTTTCAAGTCAAATCACACTGATAGTTCTTTTCACATTCTGGTTATACTTCAACTCCCAAATGCTTGATAGTTCTTTTCACATTCTGGTTATGCTTCAACTCCCAAATGCTTGATAATATACTGTCTTGCATAAGCTTCAGTTAGTCTTTGTTATTCACGTTTGTCAAAACCTGCCTATGAACATGTTGTAGGTATGAGTCTTTTGTTGTTGTGTTTAGTATTACTACCTCTCTTTACCCTGCCCCCATCCTCTAGCACTTAGCAGAGGTCTAAACATCAAGTCAGTAGGCTTTAGGCCATTCTCGAGGAACTGAACTGAATCTATACCTAGCAGGTGAAGTTTACCACTTACTGTCCCAATTTCACCAAAGCTGAAATTGACCCTTTGAAAAACTTACATATTGAAAGTCTTATTCCTGAAATTATGGATATTGTTACATGAAATCTGGAACCATAAGACTCTCAATAGTGCTTTTAAAAACTTCCTATCCGCCGAAACTGGTTTGTCTCAGTGGATAGAGTGTCGGCCTGCGGACTGGGGGGTCCCAGGTTCGATTCCGGTCAAGGGCATGTACCTGGGTTGCGGGCACATCCCCAGTAGGAGATGTGCAGGAGGCAGCTGATCGATGTTTCTCTCTCATCGATGTTTCTAACTATCTCTCTCCCTTCCTCTCTGTGAAAAATCAATAAAATATATATAAAAAAATAAAAATAAAAAAAATAAAAACTTCCTATCCTCAGACCCCTATGCTGGAAGATTGTATCAGTGGGTTGATATAGATCTCAGGAATCTATTCCTTTAACAAGCATCCCAGGGTTTAAAGTCAAGTTTGAAAAACACTGTACTAGCAAAATAAGCCTACATCTGAGAAGTACTGGGGAAAAAAGTATGTTTTCTCTTTCAAAATAATATATACCATTCATGCCCATGCTCAAAGACAATAACAGATATTTATATAACACAGAACATTTTATGCAATTATTAAAGGAGTTTATTTTTTATTTTAAATCTTTATTATTAGGAGTGTTACAGATGTTCCTTCTTGTCCCCACTATCCTCTTCCACCTGGTTTCTGTCCTACCCCAGTCTTCACCTCACTATTGTTTATGTCCATAGGTAATACATATATGCATATGTTCTTTGGTTAATCTGCTCCCGTCCCCTCTTCCCTCTGACTTTTGTCAGTCTGTTCCATGTTTACATGCCTCTGGTTCTGTTTTATTCAGTTTATTTTGTTCATTTGATTCCTTGTTCGTTTGTTTTGATTTTTAGATTCAATTGTTGATAGCTATATATTTTTGCCATGTTATTGTTCATATTTTTTTACATTTTTCTCCTCCTCCTCCTTCTCCTCCTCCTTCTAAAATAACCTTTAACATTTCATGTAATACTGGTTTAATGGCGATGAATTCCTTTAGCTTTCTCTTATCTGTGAAGCTCTTTCTCTTACCTTCAATTCTAAAGGATAGCTTTTCTGGGTAAAGTAATCTTGGTTGTATATTCTTGCTATTCATCACTTTGAATATTTCTTTTTTTAATTTATTTATTCTTTTTTTAATATATTTTTTATTTCAGAGAAGAAGGGACAGAGAAAGAGAGAGAGAGAGAGCCATGATGAGAGAATCATTGCTCGGCTGCCTTCTGCATGCCCCACACTGGGGATTGAGCCCGCAACCCAGGCATGTGCCCTTGACCGGAATCGAACCTAGGAGCCTCCATTTCACAGGCCGATGCTCCATCTACTGAGAGAAACCAGCTAGGGCTGTACCACAGATTTTTTATCCACTCATCTACTGATGGGCACTTGGGCTGTTTCTAGATCTTAACTATTGTAAATTGTTCTTCTACAAACATATATTCTTTCTGATTGGTAGTTAGGGTTTCATAGGATATATTCCTAGAAGTGGGATCACTGGGTTAAATGGCAGTTCTCTTGTAGGTAACTAACTGCTTTTCTCTTGCTGCTTTTAAGATTTCTCTTTGTCTTTAACCTTTGGCATTTTAATTATGATGTGTCTTGGTGTGGGCCTCTTTGGTTTCATCTTGCTTGGGATTCTCTGTGCCTCCTGGACTTCTAAGTGTACTTCTTTTACCATGTAGGGGAATTTTTCTGTCATTATTTTTTAAAATAGGTTTTCAACATCTTGCTCTCTCTCTTCTTCTTCATGGCACCTTCATGTTGTCCCAGAGATTCCATTTACTAGTTTTATATTTTTGGATTCATTTCTTTTTGCTCTTCTGCTTGAATGTTTTTTGTTTCCTCATATTCCAAATAGCTGATTTGATTCTTGGTATCCTCTAGTCTACTGTGGATTCCCTGTAAATTAGTCTTCATTTCAATTAGTGTATCCTTTACATCCTTTATTTCTGACTGGTCCTTCTTCATGTCTTTGATGTTCTCAACTAGTTTTCTTGAAATTCTCACTAAGTCCCTTGAAGCTCTCATTATGATCCTTGAGCATCCTTATAACCATTGTTTGGACTCTGTATCTAGTAACTTACTTGCTTCCATTCATTTAGTTCTTTTTCTGGAGATTTTTTTTTGTTCTTTCACTTATGATATGTTTTTTTGTCTCCATATTTTGGCTACTTCCCTATGTTTGTTTCTATATATTATGTAGAGCTGCTATGTCTCCTGGAATTGGTAGAGTGGCCTTGTGTAGTAGGTGTCCTATCAAGTCCAGTAGCTCAGCCTCCCCAGTCACCTGAGCTGGGCACACTATGCACACCCCTGTGTAGACTATGTGCAGGATCTTATTATAGTGGAGCCTTGATTGCTGTTGGCATTACTGGGAGGAATTGGCCCCTAGGCCAATTGGCTGTGATAGCCAGCTATGACTACAGTGGAAGAGCTACTGTGCACGTGATACCCCTACAGAGCAGAACACGCTTCAGTGGGGCTTTGGTGTTCACTGAGGCTACCCTTTGAATTTGTCACCTGTGGGTGTATAGAGTTGTAATCTGAAGCTGTGGTCTGAAGCTGTCCACCGGGTGCACTCATTCTGGGGCCCCCCGGAGGTGCAAAGTCAGCCACTGCCTATTGTCCTGCCTATGGCCATCCATCAAGAGCTAGAGATCAATCTGCAGATGACTGCTACTTGTGTTGGGCTTGGAAGTGTTAGTGCCCAGGAGAGGCTAAACTGTGAAATGAGGCAGGCTGCTACTAGTACCAGACCTGGAGTACTAACAGAAGCCTACTTATTTGAGAGGTTTTAGGAAAATCTGAAGCCTGAGCCCAGACAGGCCATTCATATGGGAAAACAGCTGCAAAGACCTTGAGTGTGGCTGAAAATTGGGCAAGGCCAAATCTCAAGGAATCATCAGGGTGGAGCTAACAGTGTGAGCCAGGCTGATGGAAACTCAGATATGGCAAGTATCAATCATCTCCTCAGCATAGGAAAAATGATCTCTGCCAGAATTTTTGTCTGGGAGAAAGTCACCCCCAGAGTTCTTTCTCTGATGCCAAACCAGTTCCTCCCTATATGTCCCTGGATCACCCAAGCTGCTTCCTCAGTGCTGGAGCTCACAGGAAACTAGTCTGAGTAAGTCCATGCTTGAGCCCTTTAAGAGGAGCTGCCTGGGTCTCCAGCAGCCTCCATGTCACTCAGACACAATGCCCACTGGTTTTTACAGCCCAAAGTTACGGGGACTTTTCTTCCTAGCACTTGAATCCTATGCTGAGGGATCTGGTGTGGGGCTGGGACCCCTTTCTCCTCATGAGAGGCCTCTGTAGCTAGATATCTGTCCTAATTAAACAAACAAAAAAACACCACAATTGGATGATGGACCAGCCATTCTGTACCTCCACATCTCCTACCAGTCTAAATGTGTTTTCTTCTTTCCTTCTCTAGTTGTAGGACTTCCATTCAGCCAACTTTCAGGTAGTTCTGAATGAGGATTGTTCGGTATGTTAGTTGTAATTTTGATGTGGTTGTAGGAGGGGGTGAGTACTGGGTGTTACCCATGCTGCCATCTTGGTTCTCCTATTAAAGGGCTTTAAAATCAATTAATTTTTAGAGGGTTATAAACCAATTTTATTTTTTTATCTATCTCTCCATCCATCCATCTACCTGTCTGTGTCTATCCATTTATTTGTTTGCCTACCTACGCATCTGTTTAGTTGTTGACATCCTATATATCTATCATCAGCCTTGTTAATTTAAGGCAATCCTAAATAATGCATTTGGTACAGCAAGAACTCGCAGCCAAAATTATCATAACAATAAATTTGACCCAAAAGTTTTAAGAATTATCTCTTATTTCACTGAGTTTTTCCTTTGAATTGATATATTTCTTGGGAATCTGAGTTATTTGTTGCCTTTCTTATGAGTAATTTTAGTAATAGAATAGATCTTGTGATTAGAAATATTTACTTGCTGTTTACTCTAAAGCTTCATTTTCATTACCCAGCCTTCTATTTAATGCATTTTCTCTGTGCTAAATATCTCTTTTGATGTTTATCTTTCATAGGTAAAACTAAAATGAAAACTTCTTGAGTAATTACTTAGTCTATATTGAAAATGTTAAACAATTTGATTTGCTAGTCCATTTCTCTATTTCCTTAACCCATTTAAGCCTATTTGCTCATTTACCTGTTCTTTCCAATTTATGTTACTGCTGTAATCCTCTGCTACTTGAAATTGAAGAGATATCATTTTATGAGACCTCCATCTAAAAGGGATTATCAACTTCAAGATATGAAATATCTGTGGAAATCCAAAATAGCACTTGTTCTTTATCTAAATTGTTTGGCTGTCTCTTCAATTTCTAGTCATTAGAATCTACATCTGACTTAATAGTTTTGTTTTCTTTAACTCTCTAAGACTTTGAATTTGGATTGTTTTAAATATTTCACCTGGGCAATGAGCTATAGGCTCTAATGTTGATAAATGTTAACATAAAAACATTCAAACTGTTAAGTTTTGTGAGTTTATTGGAGCCAAACTGTCCACAAGTGCCAGGAAGCAGTATCTCAATGGATTGGGATAATGCTCCAGAGAATGGCAGGTTTTCATCTATTTTTATACATTGCAATCAAAGGAGGGGACATAGGTGGATTACATGAAATTTATTGGTGATAGATTAGAGAGGCGGGAGAAAGCAAAGTACGAAAACCCCGGGGATTGGTTAAAAAGTAAAATGATAGGCACATATTTAGGTGGGTACAGGATAATCAACAGTCAAACAATTAACATGATAATAACAATGAAGAAAGTTGTAGTATCTGTTGTGGTCCCCAGTCACATTAGGTTGTACCCCCAAGGAGTCCGGAAAAAGGGAAGTTATAAATTACCCAGACATTTCAAGATATATCACCATAGATGCAAAAAGACAGATAGGTTCAGTTAAGGTAAAGGTTGACCTTGTCAGCAAAGATAGCGGCCTAGGACCTAACTACCCACCATAAATGCTTTTAGTTAAAGTTTGATTTCAGACCATCCTTTGTGGTTACTTTAGGTTTCTGAATTTGCAAGACTGCTATGCAAACCTTCCCTGAGCTTGTCAGGTTAGCATGTGGCCCCTTTCCGCCACATTGAGTTTGGAGTATTTTTTCCCCCAAATTTACTGTTTGTTCTTGCAATTATAGAAAATAGGAGTGATTTCTGAGTAGGACTTTCCACTCAGTTGGAGACTCCCCTAGTGGGATCTGGGCAAGTAGCTAATTAAGTCTCATCCTTAGCTTTGCAGTTCTGAAAATTCAATTTTGACAATGTATTTGGAATTGATCAAATTGAAATTGACATAAATGGGTTTTCATTAACAAAATTCCATATAAATCACACAGAAAGTTATTAATGCATAATGAGAATTAAGACTACCAACGGAACTACAATTCTTAGATCATCTGGTCTGCATACTCTCTTCAGTTAGGAAAACCAAAATGAAAAGTCAAAGCAGACATTTACTTGATGAGCATGGAACTAGATAAATGGAATTATTGGTAATCTAAAGGGCTAGTGTCTTTAAACTAGCCAATGGAATCATCAATACTTTGAGATATTTCTGTCAATCAAATAAAAATCCTCAGGGTAGAAAGGTCAGAGAATTCTCTTCTTAAGTTAATGCTACCCACTTACTAATAAATTGAAACTCCCTTTAGTCTGTTCCCTCGGCTTAATCTTTCTTCAGATATGTAAATACTATTGATAAGGTGTTTGCTTTCTTTGACGTTAACCATATTACTCTACCTTTGTTTTCTGATCCAGACCATTTGCTGTATACATGAAATATGTTATCTAATCCTGGACAAAAACCCGGTGAGGTTTTTGGAGAAAAGTGAGAAAGGTTAAGCATCTTACCCAATGCCACACCACTTGTGTTTAAGATTCAAACCCAGATCTACCCATATCGAACCCTATGACTAAAATTCTTTTCCTATCTAAAATACTTCAAGAAAGTATTTTATCTGTTGGCTTTACTGTTTTCACATTTAGCGGGTAAACTTATTAGGGATTTCTAGAAACACTGTATCATTATCCATAGACGTTAATAATGTATGCTATGTAACTTAAATTGTCAAAGAGGCAGAAAGTAAAACTATCAGTATGCAATAAAAGTAAAAAGTTGGGCAGCAAAGGCATTTTCTATTAGTAACCCATCCATGAATTTCTACTTAGTTTAATGGCAACCTGGAAATGTGCTGAAATGTATCTATTTTTTTTTCCTTACTATTTTCTAATAAGTGTACTACTCGGTTAACAATTCTAGTTAAGGATTGTACTTGACAATGAATACCAATACATGCATAGACTGACATGAGATTGGAAAGTAGTCCATGGTATAATCAAGTCTGCAAAAGTTAGTAATATAAATCAGTACAGTGGACTCTTGGATTACTTGAAATACTATCTAATAAAGAGAGAATATGCCAATTGACCCTCAAGCAGTCGCAAAAGATGGTGGAGCCCACAGCCAATAAGGAGGGAATATGCTAATTGGTCACCATGTCCTCAAAGATGGCAGTGTACACAGCCACAAAATGGTGGTGCCCAGTCCCCTTAGCTCCCAACAGGGCTGTAGGCATGCAACAAGGCCAGGGGGTGGGCCCAGGCACTCCATGTGCCTGCCTCCAGAGTCCCCCAGTCCCCTCAGCCACCCAGAGCCGGCCTGAGGCACAGGCAAGCCTTGGATGGCAGCTGCCCAGCCACCCAGGGTCGCCTAAGGCTCAGGTAACCAGGGCTGGCCAAGGCTTGCATTGCCGGCAGTGGCGGCAGCAGAGGTGTGATGGAGCATCACCTTCCCCTGATCTGCTAGTTGCCTCCTGCCCCTGAGGGCTCCCCGACTGTGAGAGGGGGCAGGTTGGGCTGAGGGACCCCCCATCCAGTGCATGAATTTTCATTCACCGGGCCTCTAGTATTACATAATGAAGTATTATGGTTTCAGGTGGACATTTAGTTTTTGTATGGATTTTCCCAAGTATTGCAAGATACTGAGCATCTCTAGCTCCTGGCTATTAAATGCATCCTCCAACCTTGTGACAACCAATGTCATTGTACATTTGCAAAAAAACCTTCCAGTGGTAGGCAATTCTGACAATCAATGAAAGGAGGCTGGAGTATAATTAGTAAAGGGGGCATTTCTAAGAATTCTGAAGTGAGGGCCAGACCTATAGTTTCAGAAATGTTAGTAAATAAAGGCGTGTTCTATTTCCCAATTCTAGCTAATATCCTGACAAATAAGTTAACTTTCTCTAATCAACCAGTGAGAACTTCCATTTCACATCTGTGTTGAATAGCCAAGGCATTTTTTTTTCAAATAGAATACTGAACCAAATGTTAATTTGAACATTAGGGTTTTTGGACTCAAGATCATATATTACCAACATGAGCTCAAATATTATTGTTAATGATTAATTATTATGTTCATTACATTATGGAATAAAGAAACTAGAAAATGCCTGTCCGGTGTGGTTCAGTGGCTGTGTGTTGACTCATGAACCTAGAGGACACGGTTAGATTCCTAGTCAGGCTCTATCCCCAGTAGTGGGTGTGTAGGAGATAGCCAATTAATGAGTCTCTCCCTCATTGATGTTTCTATCTCTCTCTTCCTCTCATTTCCTCTCTGTAAAATCAATAAAAAAATTATTCTTTTAAAAAGAAAGAAAATAGCCCTATAGTTTGGCTAAGTAGATAGAGCATCGACCAGCAGTCTGAAGGGTCCCGGGTTTGATTGCAATCAAAGGCACATACCCGGGTTGCGGGCTCGATCCCTACTAGGGAGCATGCAGGAGGCAGCCAATCAATGATTCTCTCTCATCATTGATATTTCTATCTCTGTCTCCCTCTTCCTTCCTCTCTGAAATCAATAAAAATATATAAAAAGTAAAAAGAAATAAACTAGTAAAGAATACTTTTTATATACATAAATAATCTTGATTTTTCTGCTACAGTCAAACCCCTATAATAAGCATGATAGATAAATACATGAGTAAGAATCAGTTTGTTCTTGTGGAGCTTGCAACACTGCATGGAAGGCAGAGTTTAACCAAACAATTACCACATAGTTTGCTAAATAATATAGAAAATATATATACCAAATGCTATCGGAAAATTCAAGGAGTAGTGATAACTCTGTCTGTGTCATTCAAGAAAGCTTCCAAGATATTTGAGTTAGGTTGTGAGGTATGAGTAGAAGTTTGCCAGATAGAAAAGACTTGCAGTGACACAGAACTTTGTGGACAAAGGCACAGAGGTATTAAATAGCAATAGTTCAATGAGGATGGAATAGAAAGAAATGGCATGAAATGAGACTTAAATGATGAGCGTGCTTGAAAACAAATAAGTGATAAGAAGTATGGTTTTGGTAAATATGAAGCCTGCTAAGGAATTTTAAGTGATAGTAACAGGTAATTTAATTAGTTTGCCAACTTGAGGTCACTCTAGCATACACATTAATCATATCTGGTTCACTCAGTAACACTTCCAAGCTTGTGTTACAGATTAATCTTCTCATTTGTTCAGAAATGTGTGAAAAGTGTTTCTGATTGCCCGTGGTCAGGTTGTCCTGGCCTCCCTAGGCTCAGTGCCTACAGATTATATTAAGGAGCTTTTCACATGAACACAAAAGTTTTATTTTCTTCTGTCTTGTAATAGCTACTAGTTTTTAAGTCCAACTATGTAGAGCTTTAAGATTTTGATTTTCTTAAATGGAACATTAAGATTTTGTTTTGCTTCAGGAACAAAGGTTACCTTGGTATTATTGTGCATATCTGCATGCACACCATTTTTGTGTCAAAAATTTTTTTACTTCAAAGACATTCCAAGAAAATTTGAGAAGTGCTAATAAGTTAAGTTGAATAGTATGATATAAATGCTTTCAATTAGTAATCCATGGTAAGTGTTATTCAACTGCATTAATAAATGAGGGCAATGGTCCTTTGGATGACTCAGAATGACCTAAGTATGCCCCTTTCTCCCCCAAAATGGAAATATAGATATCTCTGTGCTTATACTTGTAGTGTTCATTGTATTTACTCTTTTTTTTTTTTTAATTTTCTGACACACTGAGATGTGGCTATTGGAAATTAAGAAAGGTATTCTGCAACATCTGTAAATTTTCTGGCAATAAAATTATTTTATAGTTTAATTAAACCTCAAAGCAGAAAGAAAGTCTATAAAAAAAGCCAAGAAAAATGAATCTAAACATTTCTATTGTTAACCATCAAAAATGCTTTACTTTCTGTCCTTTAATTAAAATCTTAACTTCTCTTATCAGTTTTGTATTCTACATTTGCGCACCAGTGAATATCCAGTAACATAGCTGATACACCAAACTGGTGATATAATTGAATAAATAGCAAGAGAGAATAAATGTAAAAGAAGGATGTATTGCACTCCTATTATTTGAGTTAAGGAGACCTTATTCCGTATCCATATGTATGCATCATGTGTGTGTCTGTGTGTGTGTTTTATAAATAAAGGTGCATGTAACCTGTGTTTTAACCAGCTCCAGAAAGCTGGTGAAAGCTAAGATTTCTTTTGCCAAGAGCAAATTGCCAGTGGTCAAGGTCCTGACTCTGGTGACTTTTTAAGTAATAACTGAGATGCCAATATAGTCATTGCAAAGGTCACGACGCTGCATCACTGAGTTACACAATTGTGGCTCTCACTCTGCAATAGCAGATTATGATGCACTCAGCAGACTGCTCTAAGTTTTTTGATACTTAACTAACCTGAAAAGGAGCTTCAGGCATGATTGAACAGACAACTCCCTCCTAGAAGCCAGGCTTTTCTAAGGATCACATGTACTGAAGGGACAACTTTCAGTAAAAGGACCATTAGGGCAAAATAACCCATCATTTTCTTGAACAAATAATGGTTCTTAAATATTGGATATGGGAGCAATACCTTTCTTACCTTCCTGGTCCCTTGATTTTTCATTTGTGTAATGTAGGGGAAGGTTTTTTGCTCTTTGGTAATTTCAATCTTTTGCAGACTTTATTGATTTATAGTTATTTAAAGTGACAATGAATGTGTTAGTTTATCTAAATTCTGTAGGATTATTATACAGATTATGTGCTCATTCATATTAGCACCATTTTGGTGTTGTTCTTAAAAAAGGCTGAAGGACATGAGTACAAAAAGAAGTGGAATAAAGTTCATGATTATTTTAATGAGTCACTGAAAAAATGCCTGCTTTAAAGGCAAGGCTACAATTCTTTTTTTATTATTATTAATTAAATCTTCATTGTTCAGATTATTACAGTTGTTCCTCTTCCCCCCACCCCAAGGCTACAATTCTTAAATCAAAGACTGGGTGGGGGTAATGAAAGAAAATTACACCATCTCACTACATCACTTATCATGGATTCAGATATGAAAATGGCCTCATGAAAAAAAAACACATAATTCTGCATATGATGAGATCAACAGAACTTTAAAATTTTAACACCCAGCACTACCATTGACTGACTGTATTAGAAAGGCATCTTTCTTTGTCTCTCATCTGGTATACATGTAGACAAACTATTTATAATCTTTAGCTCTGTCTTTAAATAGAGATAGGTATTTCTAAATTATTGCAGATGCTATTGAAAGAAAAAAAAAGAAAAAATCAGAATAGTTCATGGAGTGTTCAAGGTTAACTGATGATTGGTTTGCCTTTAATTTTTGTAGAAAGTCACTAAAATAAGATTATTAAGACCAAGGGTCTTGAATCAGATGGGCTAAATTCAGACCATGATCACTGGTTACTTTGATTTTTAGATGCCAAAGTGATCGTGAGCAAAGTTATTAATTTTCTGAGGCTTATTTTATTTTTACCTATAAAATGGGAATGATATCTATCTTTCATGGTTTCTATAAGGATAAACTTGATCATGTATATAAAGCATTTGTCATCAAAGAGTTGGTACTCAGTAGCTAATAGTAGCTATAAATCTTAGAGGAATCTTATTTATAACTATTTTCTGAAAGTATATAATTCATGAAAGGAACCAAAAAATACTCTCACATTGAATTTCTTGTGTTGAGCTTGTGTAATTATCCAGGTGTAAGTAATTTACTTTGCATAAATTCTCTAGAAACTCTTCTTACCTTATGGAAAACAAAATATATCAGAATATTTTTTAAGTAAAAATATTTTATCATTATATCACACTTGATTATATCTAATTTATTTCTATTAAAAAGATCGAAATCTTAATATGTAATGTAAACCATTATATAAAATTATTGCCCTTATTATAAGAGCAATTAAGCAAATAAGACATTAGAAAAATATTTCCTTTCAAATATCCATTGACTTTTATTTTAAAAATTTCAGTAAAGATACCAATAAAAATATATTTAAAATAGTAAAAAGGTATATACTTCTATGTAAATTATACCACAAAAGTTCTGTAACTATGCCCCGCTCAAACCCATATTCTAGACCCTACATATGAATGACAAGAACACAAGAACATAAATGAGCCATGTTGCTGAGAAGAAAATCAGGGAAGTTTATCTGAAGGCCTGGTTTTAAATAAATTTCTTAAGAGCAGAATTGTTGGGAAGATGTGCAGGACCACTTTAACTACAAAACACTTTTATCTCCCCCAAATTTTTAATACTTAAAATATTAAGTTACTATGTGTTTAATTAGGTATTAAAAATCACATTTAACTTTATACACTTATTAAATTTATTAAATTCTTATGTTAAATATATATTAGCCAGGGCTCTCTAGAACCAATAGAAGAGGGAGCATTACATATTTTTATCAAATATATATTTTTATAAGTAAGCTTATTATATGTAGTAATGTATTATAAGAAGTTGATTCATGCAATTATGGAGATTGAAAGCCCTCAGACCTGTAGTCGGCAACCTAGAGACTCAGGAAACCAATGGTGTAGTTCCTGTCTAAGTTCCAAGGCCTGAGAAGCAGGAGAGACAATGATCTAAGATGTAGTCAAAATTTAAGTCGAAGGCATAAGAGCAGTGTCTCAATCAGGCAGAGACCATGATTCTACCTTTCTCAACTCTTTGTTCTGTTCAGGCCATCAAGGAATAGGATGAGTCCCACCCACATTGGGGAAGATTTATTTAATCTACTGATTCAGATGTTAATCTCATCCAGAAATATCCTCACAGATATATCAGAATAATGTTTAACCAAATACCAGACAACCCATGCCCCAAACAAGATAACAGATAACATTAAACATCACCCCTTGTCAACTTGACATCCACATGCATCTTAAACCATACTTAATCTCCAAATAAAGACAATGTCAAGGTCATAATCTCACCAAATATGTTACAACCTGCATATAACCAAAAACACACTAACCACTTTTCCCGGAGGGGAGGAAAGGTCCTTGAGTGATTTCTTTACTCTTCCAAGATATCTCATAGCTTAAGTAGTATGATATAAAACTAGCAATACTTAAGTAGTATTATATGCATGTTGTGTTGTATGATAAGGAAATAAGAGAAGGAATAAAACACATTTTTATACACACATACACTCATAAAATAAAGAAGAAAAAGTCATGGCAATTACAGTCCTGATTTTTTTTTATTGTTTAAAGTATTACACATAGTAGTAGATATATCTCCTTTTTTCCCCCCATTGAGCTTCCCCCAACCTCCCCTACCCCTGTCCCATGCCCTCATGCCACCCACCACCAGTGTCTTGTGTCCATTGGTTGTGCTAATATGCATGCATACAATTCCTTCACTTGATCTCTTTCCCTCTTACCCCCCCTCCTTTCCCACCCACCCCAACACTCCAGCCTTCCTGCTGTAATTTGACAATCTGTTCCATGTTTTACTGCCTCTGTATCCATCTTTTTGTTCATCAGATTATAATGTTCTTTATTTTCCATAACTGAGTGAGATCATGTGGTATTTTCCTTCATTGCCTGGCTTATTTCATTTAGCATAATGCTCTCCAGTTCCATCCATGCTGCTGCAAATGGTAAGAATTCCTTCTTTTTTATAGCAGCGTAGTTTTCCATTGTGTAGATGTACCATAGTTTTCCAATCCATTCATCTACTGATGGGCATTTAGGCTGTTTCCAATTCTTAGCTATGGTGAATTGTGCTGCTGTGAACATAGGGGTGTATATATCCTTTCTGATTGGTGTTTCTACTTGCTTGGGATATATTCCTAGAAGTGGGATTCCTGGGTCAAATGGGAGTTCCATTTTTAACTTTTTGAGGAAACTCCATACTGTCTTCCATAGTGGCTGCACCAGTCTGCATTCCCACCAGCAGTGCACAAGTGTTCCTTTTTCTCCACATCCTCTCCAGCACTTGTCGTTTGTGAA
>NW_006293318.1:1325942-1326858 GCF_000327345.1 Myotis davidii
TTCTAGCCCCACCTTGCTGAGAGTTTTTATCAAAAATGGGTGTTTGGAGCTGCTGAATGGCTGTCCTCCTCGTCCCTTCAGCCCCCCTGGGAGGGCGCCCCAGCCAGGAGACTGTGGGAGCTGCAGGAGGAAGGTAACATGACTTTGGAGACAGAAGTTGGATGACGCAGGCAGCTGCAGCTCTCTGTGTGGAGCACACATTATGAACCCTCTGGGGCAGGTCTGCAAGCTCTAAAGGCAAAGGATCTGACGGTGAAGAGAAGACAGTGACCGGGGTCGGGAAGACCAGCCCTCCACACACGGCTCCAAAGAAACAGCTGCCTTCTGTTCCCAAAAACGCTTTGCCCACCACGAAGCCAACGTCACCTGCCCCAGCAGCACAGTCAACCAATGGCACCCACGCTTCCTTCGGACCCTTCTACCTGGAGTGCTCTCTCTTTGCAGAATTCACCTTGCTGGTGAAGGAGAAGGTGCCAGGTGTCTGCTGTCAGCCTCAATCTCTCTGCCGGAGCCTGAGATGAGTGTTGCCTGCAAAAGGCATTTTGTGTGCTGGCCCTTTAAGAGGACACCTGATTTTTCACTAGACCTCCAGTATCTCCCTGGTGGATGAAATCCCCACTGATTTTTACAGGCAGTTGTTATGCCGCTGCCTCTTCCCAGGTCTGGTGCTCTGGAATGAGGAGCCCGATGAAAGACTGAGACACCTCATTCTTCAGGGGCTACCTTTGCAACTGAAATATTCCTGAAGTTTCTCTACTGCCACACCAGGTATTCCTGAATTCTCTACTGCCACACAAGGGTCTCTTTCAGGTCTCTTTCCTACCACCCTGGGTTTGGCTTTGTTGCTAACCCTTGGTTATAAGGCTTATGTCCAACTAGTCTTCCTTTGCTTGTTCAGGTTGCTTGTTCTCTAGAG
>NW_006293318.1:1328110-1329349 GCF_000327345.1 Myotis davidii
CTCCCCGCCCCCCCCACCTCCTCACCCTTGGGCTCTTCCTTGATTGGCTCCAGCTCTCCCCTCCTGGTGTTGAGTATTGCCATCGTGGTTTGGAGACTGAGCGGCTTCGAGGTTAGAGGTTTGTGCAGCCTGGGCGGCTTCGGTGGAGGAATCCTCCTCGATCCACCCACGGGCCCTGGATCCCCAGGCCCCCCGGTGGCCACACTCTTTTCAGGACTCTCCGGGCCCTCGTTGGTGTGGCCCACCGTCCAGTCAAGGGGCCAGGGGTCTTCCTCCACCACCAGATGCAGCACATTGACCTGGGTGGAGCTCTGCAATGACAGTGACCAGCAGCTGGTCAGGAGGCCTCACGCCTGGCCCCAGTGCCTGCTGCTTCTTCTGCGCCCTGGACCAACCATCTGCATTGAGATCCCACTCACTAAACCACTTATATCTGATTTCAACAGACAGACATGGATGTGTGTATATGACTCTGCCTGTGACAGATAGGAGAGAGGCAGAAGTGAGAGGTACCCACTAGGTCACAAGTGATGGTCAAGTCACCTCTGGGGTGGGACTTCCAAATCTATGTGCTCCTTGAGTAGATTGTTTTGTGTAATGCATGTATGACTCTGATAGTTATAATATTAGTGTCATATATTCAATGTCATCCATGTATCACTAATCAATGGAATAAAGTAAACTATTTAGTTTTTAAAATTTTAAAGTCTCTGAAGATGGAGAAACAGTAGGAAGTTCAGAGGAAGACATTTTCATGGTCATCAGTCTTCTCACTGATTTGCACATGAGCCTCAGATTCTGGGAAAGTGTTCTCAAGACAGGATATGGTAGAGAACTGATATCCAAATCCTATCTAATAAAAGAGAAACAGAGTAATTAGCTGTACGTCCGCTACCCTTCCCATTGGCTAATTAGGGAGATATGGAAATTAGCTGCCAGCCAAGATGGCTGCCGGCAGCCAGGCCGCTTGAAGCGAACATGAGGCTTGCTTGCTTCAGTGACAGAGGACTCCAACATTCCCCACCTGCTGCTGCCGGCCTCTGAGCTTGCAGTTTGAAACATTGTTACAAATATTGAAGCTAAACAAAACCCCAGAAACCTGCTTTCAGCCAGCAGGGATCTCAGAACTGGAGTTGAAACAGTGTTTCGATTCTAGAACCCAAACAAACCTGATACCTACTTTCAGCAATCGAGGCCTCAGAGCTGGAGCCAGAGCTAAAGCTGGCCCAGCATAAAAAT
>NW_006293318.1:1330306-1331664 GCF_000327345.1 Myotis davidii
GGCGGCGCCCCAACTCCCCAATCAGCCCTGCTCTGAGCCCGACCAGGGGCTGCACCTAGGGATTGGGCCTGCCCTCGGCCACCGGGGAGCAGACCTAAGCCAGCAGGTCGTTATCTTCCGAGGGGTGCCAGACTGCAAGAGGGCACAGGCTGGGCTGAGGGGACACCCCTCCCCACCAAGTGCACAAATTTTTGTGCACTGGGCCTCTAGTATATATATATTTTTATATATTTTATTGATTTTTTACAGAGAGGAAGGGAGAGGGATAGAGAGTTAGAAACATCGATAAGAGAGGAACATCAATCAGCTGCCTCCTGCACACCCCCCACTGGGGACGTGCCCACAATGAAAGTACATGTCTTTGACCGGAATGGAACCTGGGACCCTTCAGTCCACAGGCCGACACTCTACCCATTGAGCCAAACTGGTCAGGGTCAAATAAATTTTTAAAAAAAAACAATAACTCTTAATTCTCAGAAGTAGGAAATAAAAAGAATTAAAATGGGCATAAAATCTAGACAGTCACCTCACCACAGAAGATACACAGATGGAAGGGGATCCATGATGGCTAGGAGTAGGTGGAACGCACACTCATCTCCTCCCAGGACCAAAGGTGAATGACAGCTAAATGATAGAACAAGCAACCTGAACAAGCAAAGGAAGACTAGTTGGACATAAGCCTTATAACCAAGGGTTAGAGAAAAAGCCAAACCCAGGGTGGTAGGAAAGAGACCTGAAAGGGCTGGCCCCACACCCTTGTGTGGCAGTAGAGAACCTTCAGGAATATTCCAGTTGCCAAGGTAGCCCCTGAGGAATAAGGTGTCTTAATCCCTCACTGGGCTCCTCATTCCAGAGCACCAGACCTGGGAAGAGGAAATGGCGTAACAACTGCCTGTAAAAGTCAGTGGGGATTTCTTATTTGTATCTTCTTCCATTTCTTTTTTTTCTTACTAGAGGCTCGGTGCACAAAAATTTGTGCACTCGGAGGGGAGGGGGGTTCCTCAGCCCGGCCTGTGCCCTCTCGCAGTCTGGGACCCCCGGGAGATAACAACCTGCTGGCTTAGGCCTGCTTCCGGGTGGCAGAGGGCAGGCCCAATTCCTAGGTGCAGCCCCTGGTCGGGCTCAGAGCAGGGCTGATTGGGGAGTTGGGGCGCCACCCCCTGTCATGCACAGAGCAGGGTGGATTGGGAGGATGCGATGCTACCCTCAGTCACGCTCAGGTAGGGCCGATTGGGGGTTTGGGGCACCACCC
Source organism: Myotis davidii (assembly GCF_000327345.1). Taxonomy (NCBI): domain Eukaryota; kingdom Metazoa; phylum Chordata; class Mammalia; order Chiroptera; family Vespertilionidae; genus Myotis; species Myotis davidii. Next base: position 1,331,559 of record NW_006293318.1, read on the forward strand.
CCTGTCACACTCAAGGCAGGGTCGATGGGGAGGTTGCGGCACCATGCCCTGTCACGCACAGAGCAGGCCCAAACGGGGTTGGGGCACTCCCCCCTGTCACGCACAG
>NW_006293318.1:1332247-1350789 GCF_000327345.1 Myotis davidii
CGGTTCCGGTCAAGGGCATGTACCTGGGGTGTGAGCACTTCCCCAGTGGGGGATGTGCAGGAGGTGGCTGATCAGTGTTTCTCTCTCATCGATGTTTCTAGCTCTCTGTCTCTCTCTCTTTCTCTCTGTAAAAAATCAATAAAATATATTTTTAAAAAATTTTGTTACTTATAAAACACCCAGTGTGTATATTCTCTTATAGCAGCCAAAGCAGACTATGGTAATAGATACTATTATTCTAAAATATATGTGGAAAGGCAAAGAACCTAGATAGCTAAAACAATTTTGAGAAAGAAGAATCAGTTAGGAGAAATTCCTCTACTTGATCTAAAGACTTACTGTGTAGCTATAGTAATCAGACTGGATTGTATTAGAGAAGGCATAGATACATAGATTAATGGGTCGCTGAACGCAGGTTTCTGGAGTTTTGTTTAGCTTCTATATTTGTTACAATGTTTCTTAAACTGCAGGCTCAGAGGCCAGCAAGGCAGGTGGGAAGTTGGAGTCCTCGGTCACTAAAGCAAGCAAGCCTCATGTTAGTTTCAAGCTGCCTGGCCTCTGGCAGCCATCTTGGCTGGCAGTTAATTTGCATAAGTTGCTGATTAGCCAATGGGAAGTGTAGGGGTCAGATGCCAATTACCATGTTTCTCTTTTATTAGATAGGATAATTTCCCAAGTATGGGTCTTTTACATCCTTGGTTAATTTTTTTCCTAGGTGTTTTACTTTTATATATGTACTAGATGCATAGTGCGTGAAATTCATGCACTTGTGTGGGTGGTCCCTCAGCCTGGCCTGTGCCTTCTCACAGTCCAGGAATGCTAGGGAATTGTCCAACTGATGAGGGATATCCATGGGGAGTGGGCCTAAACTAGCCATGGGCAAACTACGGCCCGCGGGCCGGATCTGGCCCGTTTGAAATGAATAAAACTAAAAAAAAAAGACCATACCCTTTTATGTAATGATGTTTACTTTGAATTTATATTAATTCACACAAACATTCTATACATGCTTTTGTTCCGGCCCTCCGGTCCAGTTTAAGAACCCATTGTGGCCCTCGAGTCAAAAAGTTTGCCCACCCCTGGCCTAAACTGTCAATTGGACATCCTTAGCGCTGCCATGGAGGTGGGAGAGGCTTCTGCCACTGCTGCTGCACTCGCCGGCTTTGAGCCAGGCTTCTGGCTGAGCAGCAGTCTTCCTGTGGGAGTGCAGTGACCACCAGGGGGCAACTTCTGCATTGGGTGTCTGCCCCCCGGTGGTCAGTGCGTGTCATAGCGACTGGTAGTTCCACTGTTCAGTTGATTTGCATATTAGCCTTTTATTATATAGGATAATTGTAAATGAGAGTGTTTTCTTATATTTATCTTCTGATAGTTCTTTATTGGAGTATAATTAATTTTTGGATATTTATTTTAATCCTGCTAATTTAATGCAGTCATTTTTCAGTTCTTGTAATATTTTTGTGGAATCTGTAGGGTTCTCTATATACAGTGCCATGTCTTCTTCAAATAATAATGCTTTTACTACTTCCTTTCCAATTTTTGAAGCCTTTTTTTCTTCTTCTTGTCTGATTGCTGTGGTTAGGACTTCCAGTGATATGTTGAATAAAATGGTAAAAACAGAAATCCCTGCCTTGTTTCTGATCTTAAGGGAAATGTTTTTAGTTTTTGCCCCTTGATTATGATGTTGGCTGTGGGTTTTCCATATGTGGTTTTATTTATGTTTTGGTATGTTTCTTCTATCCTAATTTTTTCTGAGACTTATTATTTATAAACAGGTGCTGGATCTTGTCAAATGCTTTTTCTGCTTCTATTGATATAATTTTTTATTTTTTACATTTTTTTGTTTAAAGTATTACAAATCATAGTTCATATGTCTCCTTTTTTTCCCCATTTATCTTACCCTGGCCTCCCCTACCCTCTCGCACATGCCCGCACCCCATCCCCCCAGCGTTTTGTATCCATTGATTATGCTTATATGCATGCATACATTTCCTTCGGTTGATTTCTTACCCACCCTCCCCAACACTTCCCTGCCTTCCCACTGTATTTTGACAGTCTGTTTAATGCTTCTTTGCCTCAGTATCTATCTTTTTGTTCATCAGGTTATAATGTTCTTTATTATTCATAAATGAATGAGATCATGTGGTATTTTTCTTTCACTGCCTGGCTTATGTCACTTAGCATAATGCTTCCTAGTTCTATCCATGCTGCTGCAAATGGTAAGAATTCATTCTTTTTTATAGCACCATAGTATTCCATTGTGTGGATGTAGTTTTCTAATCCACTCATCTGCTGATGGGCATTTGGGCTGTTTCCAAATCTTAGCTATTGTAAATTGTGCTGCTATGAACATAGGGGTGCATATATCCTTTCTGTTTTATGTCTCTTGGCTTTCTGAATGTCCTCTTTGAAAAGTGTTTATTTAGGCCCTTTGCCCTGTTTTTGATTGGATTGTTAATCTTCCTTTTGTTAAGTTGTATGGGTTCCCTGTAAATTTTGGAGATTAAACCCTTATTGGAGATAACATTGGCAAATATGTTCTCCCATGCAGTGGGCTTTCTTATTGTTTTGTTGATGGTTTCTCTTGCTGCACAGAAGCTTTTTATTTTGATGTACTCCCATTTTTTTATTTTCTCCTTAGTCTCTCTTGCCCTAGGATCTGTGTCTGTAAAGATATTGCTGCAACATATGTCTGCAAGAAGCTTTTTGATCACTTTGTAAATGGCCCAGAGTATTACGTTCTAATGAGGAATATATTGCCTCTAAAATTCAAAGAGGCCCACCAGGTATTGTGCCTCTTATTTTAGTTGCAGGAGGGGCCACATGCAACAAATTATCCTTCATTTTAGAAGGGATATGACATTATTCCCTACTCCACTGGATCCCTAGAATTTTAAAAGAGATATAAGGCCCATGAATTTTTGTCACCTTTATTACCACCCTGACACACACTTACCTTACTGTTAAGTCTAGAGTAGTTGCTGCTTATGGTTCAATGTAATTAATCCCTATGATGATCCTATGTAGGTATACCTGTGAACTAAATGGTGATGTAGGGCTGGAGAGTTGTTATATTCATGACTTAAGATAGTGAAATTGTATTGCTGACCTTACCAAGTGGAACCAAACGGCTTCCAGTGGGCCTTATTGATAAGTATGGAGAGAAAAGCATTTGCCATTCTAGGTACCAGGTGATCTGTTAATTTGCTCAAAGAAACCACCTCTGGTACAGCAGAGCTACAACTGGAGTCTTTAGTTGGTTAAGTTCATGACAATCCAATGTCATTCTCCAAGATCCACCCATCTTCTGTAGAGACCAGAGAGAAGAGTTAAATGGGATGTAGTGGGAATCCCACCCCTGCATCCTTCAAGTCTTTGATTGTGGCACTAATCTCTGAAACCCTTTCAGAAATACAGTATTGATTTTGTTTTACTATTTTCTTAGGTAAAGTCAGTTCTAATGGCACTTCCTTGGCCTTTTCGACCATAATAGATCAGGGAACCAATGTAGGAATTCTGCCAGCTTCTAAGTATGTCTAGCCCAGTTACGCATTTCAGAATTGGAGAAATAGTCACTGAGTTTGGGGACTGACTGGGCCCACTGTGAGATGGACTTAAGCTAAAGTTCCATTGATCACCTGACCTCCATAAGTCCCCACACTGACAGGTAGACCACAGTGATACTTTGGGTCTCCTGGAATTAGCATCAGTTCAGAGCTAGTGTCTGGTAGTCCCCAGAAGGTCCAATTATCTCCTTTTTCCCCAGTGCACAGTTACCTTGGCAAAAACTGTCAGTACATTTGGGGAAGACTGGGAGAAAAAATGACAGTGTCATTTGGGGCAGTGTACTAGGGCCCTTTCTCAAGGTACCTGTCCTCCCCTTCATTCAAGGACTTCTGGGTCTGCAAACTGGCTTAGTTCTGGGAATTGATGGAGTGGTTCTGACTACTTTTATAATTCAGATTAGACTTTTGTTTACTTGGCCTAGAATATTTTTGATTAACAGATCAAGTGAGGATTTCATTTGCTTCCTGTCTAGTTGACTCCTACTATTTGGCTCCTGCCACCCCAGGATTCAATTACAACCATTGCATTTAAATTTCCCAATTCAGTGACTTTAGTTTCCAATGACCTACAGAGAGTAATGATCACAGTGCTCTTTAAAAATGTTGGGGCTCTACTCACAAATGTGTTACCTTACAGCAATGTCTATTGGACTCTTCTAGTGTAGGCAATGAGGTCTTAAATGACAAATCCACTCTAACATCCCAAGCTCCATAACCTGTGAATCCCTTTTTCTACATTAAACCAAGGTAAGTCTGGCATTTCAATTTACTCACTGTCTGTCACATTTTGATCCATGGTACAGCCAACCAGGGAGTTAGGAAGGAGTTAGAACCCTTCTGAATAACTCTCTGAGTTACAACATTAAATGCAGAATCTCTTGCTTATTGAACCCATATTAAAAAATTCAGCCAGATACAACTTTATGTTCCTTCCACTATTATTTCATAACCTAAATATCTATTTCTACACATGTTCCCAGCTTTTCTCTTCAGGAATTTGAAAACTCATATAGTTCTTTTGGAGTATAGAATATTTCCTCCTGGGTCACACTTTGTACCTCACCTTTAGGGGTCTATTAGGGCTTGACTCTAGTTATAGGTCAAGAAGCAAACATGGGTGGTGAATGTGGGTCCTGAGGGGAATCAGCCTTGTCTTGGCAACTGCCCCAGGCCAGGACATTACAGTTTCCTCAGGAAATGCAGAGTTAATCTTATTAGATGGGATGAGAGAGGCTACTACCACCCGGGTTTGTAAGGTCACTTCTCCTGGATGTGGGGAGGCTACTGGGGAGAGGACGACCTCTTCCACTGGCAAAGAAGATTCATCATAATGTTAAAGTAAGAAAAGTTTGAGCCAAACTGACAACATACTGGGAAGCAAAATCTCAAATACTTCCGATAAGAACATGTTTTCAGTTTCTTTTATGCATTTGAAATTAAGGAGGGAAGTAAGGAAAACAAAGATTATATTACAGGATAGTTAAAATATTGTGTTCTTTCTTGAGCATGGTTACCCCTTCAAGCAGTATAACTCTGGTTTTTCAAGGGTGTGTTATTCTAGATTAGAGGCTCGGTGCACAAAATTCATGCACTCAGCGGGGCCCCTCAGCCCAGCCTGCACCCTCTCGCAGTCCGGGAGCCCTCAGAGGATGTCCAACTGACCACTTGGGGCCGCTCCCTGGGCGGTGCAAGCCTAAGCCGTCAGTCGGAGATCCTTAGTGCTGCTGTGGAGGCAGGAGAGGCTCCCACCACCACCGTTGTGCTCACCAGCCATGAGCCCAGCTTCTGGATGAGTGGTGCTCCCCCTGTGGGAGTGCACTGACCACCAGAAGGCAGCTCCTGCATTGAGCATCTGCCCCCTGCTGGCCAGTGTGTGTCATAGCAACTGGCTGTTCCACTGTTCAGTCTATTTGCATATTAGCCTTTTATGTCTGCAGGATTAGGCTGAAACCAGCTCCCCAAAATCCCCCAAGGGGTCCCAGATTGCAAGAGGGCGCAGGCCAGGCCAAGGAACCCCACCGGTGCACGATCATGATTGGGGCGGTAGACGGAGGTTGGCTAACCAGGTAGGGACTGCAGGAGGGTTCCAGGGCATATCCAGCCCATCTCACTCAGTCCTGATCAGCCAGACCCCAGCAGCAAGCTAACCTACCAGTCAGAGTGACCGCCCCCTGGTGGTGAGTGCACCTCATAGCAACTGGTTGACCAGTTGATTGTGTGCCCCCTGGTGGCCAGTGCATGTCATAGTGACTGGTCGACCAGTTGACTGTCTGCCCCTGGTGGTCAGTGCATGTCATAGCAAGTAGCTGAGCAGCCTTAGCATATCATTAGCATATTACACTTTGGTTGAACAGATGCCGGGCACTTAATATTAGGCTTTTATTATATAGTATACATGAGAACAATGGACAGGGCTTGCTTAAAAACCTTTCACTAAAATCATAGGCCTGGGGTGTGACTATTCACCATGACCTGCTCAATTATGAATTTATGATTTATTGCAGCACCCTGTTTTCATACACAATAATTTAGGGACTAAATAACCCTAGTTTCATCCCATCCCATTCTTTGCTGATCAGTGCTTCACTCTAATAGTAGACGACATTGAAGACTGGAAGTTGAACTTGGCTTATAATTTAGCCATAGGAAGAGAGTCTGCTTTTGATTTTTAACAAGCTTAGCCCTGTGACTAAATGAGATAAGGGTCTCTGTGAGGGGCACACAGAAAATTCCAGGTCCTTTATGCAGGCTTGAGCTGAGTATTTGAATTCCTGACCTCATTCTTTTCTTTTACCACTTTGTCCAGCAACATTAGGAGTAACCAGCCATTCTCATTATATTCTTAGTTTTCTAGGAATGTTCAGAAGTATTATATATAGACTAAATTAGTCCCTTGATTCTTATAATTGATTGGATGTATCCAATGGAGATTTGTTCCCCTATTGTCAGATCACTCCATGGACTGTCAGGGCTCTCTTTACTACTGGAAAGAGCATCTTTAAATTTAATCAGATTAAGAGACAATTCCAGAATCCCCAGAACCAATTCAGAAAACTTACTCTTAACATTCTGTTCCTAATGAACCACTTTCAGTATGAAAATCTGCAATAGTTATGGTTCTCCAGATAAAAATAATCAATAGGATGAATGGGTAGATAGATATAGATAAGAAAAAACAAACACACGCACACACGTATTTAATGTGGTGATTACTAGCTTGGTAAATCAAGGTAGCCAAAGACTTTAAGTTTGTTACATGACTTTAGTAGAGTTTTCAGCCTCAACAAAGTGAAGAACTAGCATAAGTACTAGCACATTAGAACAAGAAAGAGTCCTAGAAATTAGTTATTTCATCTTCCTCTAGTCATCAGACTATCAAGTTCTGACTATGTGATAGGTACTGGACCACACCTGCTTCTGTTCTGTGGGCACTTACATTTCTGCAAAGGAAGAAAAACAAACAAACAATCTCTAACAAGATAATTTGGTTGTGGTAAAGGCTATGAAAGAAATAAACAAGATGATGGGAGAGAAAATCACTAGTAAATATTTTAGATGTCCGTAAGGGGATGGATATAAGCCTTTTTAAAAAAACTATATATAGTTTATTGATTTTTTATAGACAGTAAGGGAGAGGGATAGAGAGTTAGAAATATTGATGAGAGAGAAACATCGATCAGCTGCCTCCTGCACACCCCCTACTGCTACTGGGGATGTGCCCGCAACCAAGGTACATGCCCTTGACTGGAATCGAACCTGGGACCCTTCAGTCTGCAGGCCGATGCTCTATACACTTAGCCAAACTGGTCAGGGCAATATAAGCCTTTTTATGACAGCATGTTGAGACTCAATCATGGGAAGTTCTGGAGAGCCCTATTGGAAGTTGGAACAATATAAACAAGAGTGGCTGAGTGACTGAGGAGCAATACTTAAAATTGGTAAGAGAGTGGGAGCCACTAATGCAAGACATCATGGTACAGAATTTGAATTTTATTCTAAAACCTTCAGTAGCCATTGGAGGGTTTGAGGAATGGTAGTGACATTCTCTGATTTCCTTTTTTGTTTGTTTTGAATTTTATTATCTATATATATAAAAGCCTAAGTGACTGTTCGACTGTTCGACCATTCGATCATTCGACCAGTAGCTACGACGTGCACTGACCACCAGGGGGCAGATGCTCAGACCAGTATGTTAGCTTGCTGCTGGGATCGGGCTGATCAGGACTGGGTGAGATAGGCCGGACATGCCCTGGAGCCCTTCAGTGGTCCTTCCCTGGCTCTGATCTGCACCAGTGGGGTCCCTTGTCTTGGCCTGTGCCCTCTCACAAACCAGGACCCCTTCGGAGATTGAGAGTCAGTTTGGGCTGATCCCTGCAGGCCAAGCTGAGGCACCGCACCAGTGCGCAAATCTGTGCACCTGGCCTCTAGTTGATACATATTAGACTTGTAGGGTTTGTGAGTAAAGTAATAGAAGTTTTGTTGTCTTTCCTCATTTCTATCATCTTGAGTTTGCTTTTCATCATGTGTGTTCTCCATATGCTTCCTTTAATGTTGCCTTTTTTCTTTAATGATTTAATATTTTGTCTTCCTTGGTGATGTAGGTAGCCTTTCATGCCATGCAGTTCAAGGGGTCCTTCTTCTTTTTCCCAGATTCAGACTATTTTCTCCCTGTATGGATCCTCTGAGTTTATCTGAGTAGCCAGATTTCTATTGGCCCTCAAAGCCTAAGGCATCCTGTAGTGCCTGAAGCCAGCTCTGCATACCCTTGTCCCTATTCCTTCACCAGCTACAGTCATGAAGGGACACATCCTGGTGGTCCAAGGTGCCAACAATATTCCAGGACATCCTTCTGAGAGGCAAAAGAGAGTATTTTTATTCATTTACGGTTTGCAAATCAGGGAGGCACAGCATTCAACGAAAACTGAAACTGGGCTCAGAAGCAAATGACTTAGGGCAGAGTTTTAAAGGCAAAACATGAAGAAGCTGACCTTCAAGGGATTGGTCTGTAAAGGAAACAAAGCCATAAGCATACACTATATGCTTTTTCTGGTTGAAGCAACAGGCTTTTCCATGTCAGCTAATTTAGGATCAGCAGGTGGGGTCCTCGATATTGTCAATGGTTTATGTCACGAGATCTGCTCAATTGGAGATGTCACAAGACATGGACCACCGCCTCAGTTACCTTTAGAACTTACAAAACAAAGTTGTAAATCAAGTCATGCAGTCAAACAAACACTACAGGGAAGGCAGTTCCTCGCATAAGCAGAAGTCACAATTCACACTGCAAAGCTGCTTGGTTATGCAAGCAGAATCAGACACATTGCAAAACACCCAACTATTTGGCCACAAAAAACCATAAAGATAATGAATTTTTTTTTAAGTCCACCAAGGCAATCCTTCAATTGTAGGAGGTGTTTTTGGTATAATTGTCTTTGAAATGCCCCTGCTGTTAGACTCATCACCTTGACAACTGTTCTCCGATGGCAGCCTCCTTACACTCAGTGCTGTTCCTTGCGGCTCCAGCCTCACCTTCACCTTTATCGTTTGAAGGGAATCCTCACACTGAGGGAGGGAATTTATTTTGTGCTTTCTGGAATCTGCTCTCTCTCATCTCCAGGCACTTTCACTGAGTTGCCTACCCTTCCAGGTGACTCTGCCAGGCCTTCGCGGCATTTGGTAGAGTAACATATCATTTGTGGTTGTAACTCCTCTCTGTTTTTTGATATGTCTGGAAATGAAAATTGAGTACTTTTTGCTGTTTTATGTTTATTTGTTTCTTTGGTCTTCTCATGCCTAACGGCTTCCAAGGGGAGTGATGGGTTGTTCTTAAGTAAACCATAACCATATGAGAGATCTTTAGCCGTGTTGATACTGGTATTTTTCTCTTTGCCTTTTTTTTTTTTTTTAATGATCATTGTGGCTGCATAGTGAAAAATGGATTGTGGGTGACAAGAGTAGAAATAAGGAGAAGAGTTTGAAATGACTTCGGTAGTTCAGGCTACAGTAATTATGGCTAAGACTGAGGTATGACAGGCCCTGGCCAGGTAGCTCAATTGGTTAGATCATCTTCCTGATACACCAAGGTTGTGGTTTCAATCCCCAGTCAGGGCCATGGCACATACAAGAAGCAATGAGGAATACATAAATAAGCGGAATAATAAATTGATGTCTCTATCTCTTTGAAACCAGTAAATAAACATTATTAAAAAGACTACAATATGGCAGAGCAGATGACCAGTAATTTGATTTGAGCTGTATTTCAAAGTTAGAGGATAGGACTTGGGAGATTGGTAGTGTTGTGCAAGGGAGAAAAAATTTATCAAGGGAAGGTCCTTTCACTTTATATTTTGTGGAATAGGCTGAATGGTGGTGCTGTTTATTGAGAGTTCTTTCCGGACCCTCTATTTTAATATGTTGGATAATATTGTAAAACATCTGAGAAGAAATGTCAAGTCTAAAGTGATGGATCTATGGGTGGTGAAGGCTTGTGGAAGAGGCTAGAGGAGTCAATGGGGGAAAAGGAAATATGTAATACTTCCAACAATAAAGATTTTTAAAAAATAAACACCCCCCCCCACACACACACACAGTGATGGTTCTAGACAGGAGATTTACATGTGGATATCAATAAATTTAAGATGACATTTAAAAAATGAAATTATGTTCAATAAATTACCTCCAAATATGAAGGCCCTACTATCAAAACCTGAGGGACACCAACATTTAAAAATAAAGAAAAGTCCTGCCATGACTGGTTTGGCTCAGTGGATAGAGCATCAGCCTGTGGACTGAAAGGTTCCAGGTTTGATTCCGGTCAAGGGCATGTACCTTGGTTGGCAGGCACACTAGTGCAAACTGGTTCAGCTGCTATGGAAAACAGTATAGAGTTTCCTCAAAAATAAATAAAATAAACTGCCTTTTGACATCACTTTGGGGAATATATCCTAAGAATCCCCAAAAACACCAATCAGAAAGGATACATATACCCCTATGTTCATAGCAGCATTATTTATAATACCCAAGACCTGAAAACAGCCCAAGTGCCCATCAGTAACTGAATAGATAAAAACAAAACAAAACAAAACAAAAACCTGTGTTACATTTACACAGTGGAACACTAAGAGGCTGTAAACAAGAAGGAACTCTTATCCTTTGCAACAGCATGGGTGGGCCTGGATATTACTATGCTAAATAAAATAAGACAAAGACCAATATGAAATTTGGAATCTAATGAACAAAATAAACTGATGAATAAAATAGAACCAGAAGCATGGAAACATGGGACAGACTGACAGACATCAGAGAAGAGGGGAAGGGAGGGGAGGACTGGATAAAAGAAGGTGAAGAGATTAGCCAAAGAACATATATGCACAGCCCTTGGACACAGACAACAGTGTGGTACAGGCCAGGGAGGGGTGGGAGGGGCTGGGTGGAGGTAGGCAAAGGGGGAGGGGATGGGAGACATCTGTAATATTGTCAACAATTTTTTTTAAAAAAGGAAAAGTCTAGGATCCAGCAAGGAGATTGAGAGGAGTGGCATTGAGGTAGACAGAAAACCTCATTTCACTTAAAAGGAATCTGAGTTCTGTGACCCATATCTCCAAGCTGTCCATCAGTGTTTTCTCAGCTTGTCTCTGAACACACTGCTTCTCAGCCCAGTGATCTAACATAATTATACTTCAGAAACTCAGTGTGCAGGTTTACCTGGCAAATAATGTTTATAATAACTTAGGTTTAACTTTTAAAACTCTATATCTCACTAACTTGAATTTTATAGCTCTAGTCTAGACCTTTCCTCACAGCTCATATATTATCCTTCTAATTGACAGACATACTTGAATCTCTAGTAGGATTTTAAACCTATATTTCCATAATTATAATTATGGAGCAGACATTTACTATGTAAAAGGGTTCATTCTTTTCTAGTTTTTGATGACAAACCATAGTAGGGGGATCCCCTCCCAAATTTAAATATAGAATACATCATAGCTGCATAATATGTAATACACTATTAACATATCTGGTACTTAATAATATACATAGTCAAGAAATGACATAATTAAATATTTCTCTTTTTTTGTTCTTTTATTTATCTTCTTAACCTCTTCTAAGGTTGTTCTTTATTAGAACAATCTTAGCCTAATTGATCAATTTTGTTCAAATAATCTTCTTAATAAATGTCAGCTGCTTTGTGGTTTGATATAATGAGGTAGCTGCCTTTTTCTGCCTTCTTCTGCCTTCTTCTGTATTTTGTGAAACTTAAGTTGTTTATTCTTTGAGTATATGTTGTTGTTGTTTTAAATATGTGGACTGAAAGCCTTACCCACAGCTCACTGGGTTTTCTCCATGAACGTGGAGATTACCTTTTGATGGACAGGACTGTCTGCTCACATTGATGTGAAGTCTCAGTTAGAAACAAGTGTCTGCTGTTGCTATTCACAGAAGTGCCCACTGAACACAAACAGGTCAAGGTCAGCTTTGTTTTCCTCTTGAAAATTGTATCACCCAAAGGAAGGGCATGAAATTTTCTAGGACCTTATGACACAAAGTACGTTCCACTTCATGGAGCAACAGACTTAAACTCGGTCTTTTCATTGACTCAAAATATGAAAACCAAAAGCATGTGTAGTTTTATTACATGGGAAAACCCTGGTTTATTAAAATGTTGAGCTTTGACATAAAGGGGTAAAAATATACAAAGCAGTTACTAGCTTATTTATTTCAAATTTTGTTTAAACATTTTTATCTGTCAAACCAGGTAGCCTCAGAAAATCTAAAGAACTGGCCATAGAAATGAAAGTTGTCTAGTTGAAGAACCTGAAATAGTTATAACTCTGACAGCCATAACCTTTTCCACCTGCCTTCTTTCCTTAGAAAGTATCTTTAAATCATGATTTTTTGAAAAGATATAATAAGGTTGAGAGATATCACATTTATTAAGCTCTGTGAAAGTTTTGGAGAGTTTTAGACATCCCACTTGATCTTCTAACTAGAGGCCCAATGCACGAAATTCATGCAAGGGGCTCGGCTCCCGCCACTGCAGCTTCGTCTGGAAGGTTGTCCAGTCTAATTAGCATATTGTGCTTTTATTATTATAGATAACTCTACAAATAGGTATAACTGGATTATATATTCGAAGGCCATCTATGTCTACAAAAACTTAGAATTGGTTTTCAATAATTCAGTTAGCATAACAAACTAGAAAAGAAATCAGGGTCAGTGAAAATGGAGTTGGCATTGAGGCATAACATGAGAAGAGATCGTATGTGCATAGGCAAACGTTACATGTCTATGAATTTACTCAAATAAGTGGCTAACATTAAGCTGCACCTTTAACTTTTTGGGACTAGGTATAATGCCACATCTTTTACAGTGTAAGAGATTGAAGTTCAGATAAATTACTTCATTTGCCCCAGAGCTCTGTGGTTGAGCTAAATAGTGGAGCTGAGTTCTGATCTTAGATTTCAAGGCTTGATTCTCAAAATCTTTACTCTTTCTGTTACAATATGCTGAGGAGTTTTCATCTTTTTAAAGCTCAGGTTTTCATCCTCGGGATCTTTTCTTCTTTGTTCAACCCTTTTTTTCCTCCCAAAATGCAAATTTCCCTGAACGCACCTTGGAGATGTAGTACATTGACCAATTTTGTTCCCTTTGATACTTTTAACCAGAAGGACTCAACCCCTAGATGCTGGGTCAGCCACCTACTATTATTGGAATATGTGAGTGAGAATGTATCAAGGGCCTCTGCCCTCCAGCATCTGATTATGTATAGGGATAAAACCAATATACATGAAACCTTTGTAGAATAATTACCAGCTGAACTCTATTATTCATGCTCATATAATCCATCTGCAATTTACTTTTTCAGCCTTAGATCCTCCTTTTCCCCTACATTATATTCAGTTCATGAAATATTTATAAAGCATATACTTATTATGCTAGGCATTTTTGAGGAGATAAAAAATGATTTAGATACAGTCTTTACTTTTAAGGAGCTTAAGTCTTTTCGCTAGTGATAAGGAAAGTACAAGCCTATAAAGTGGAATAAGTTAAGTGATGTAAAACTAATAGAAAGTGCAATGGGAATTTCAAAGAAAAAAAATGTCCATCTGATTAAGAGGAACCCAAAGAGCTTTATGACTCAGGTGGGTATTTCTCTAGGTTTTGAACAGTGTTGGCCGAATACATGGCATTAGCACTATAACTTCAAAAATCACACGTAGGTTAACATCATTAATTAATCACGGAATTTTTTATTTTCTGAAGCTAAGAGTGACTTTAAAATCTTTTCTGACACATTACCCCCAAGAGCCCTGTCAGTTGTCAGAGTGGGCAACATGACAAGTTTGTTTGCTTGTTTAATCTTCATTATGAGGAGATATGGAAGAGGGGTAAGACTACAGTAGAAAGTATGGAAGAAACATCAGCAAAGGCATAGAGGAAAAGCATAGGCATGTTTGGGGAATCAGAATCCTAACTCTGCCAGGTTGGTTGCCCTGCAGGCTATATATGGAGAGAGAGAACAGAAGCCGTGTAGCCCTATTTTGGAAATACATGTCTACATGTCTGCATAGAAATATAGATGCATAAACTTCCTTCAATAGCCAAACTGGATTACTCAGAATCTAAATGTTCCCATTTCTGCATATCTGCCAGGGATAATTCTTGCTCTGTTCTGTTATCTCAAATTCTAGCAAAACTAGCCCTAAGATAACTCCCCCACCTTTTAACTTCAAATTATTGCACAAACTATTCTTATCTTTATGAATGACTTTCAGGATGTGATTTCTGGTATTGTTGTTTATATTAATGTGCAGCCTGTTTATCCAGCTAAATAGTTTTCCACAGTATAAATAAATTTCCTATTTTTATATTCTCTTCTAATAGAGTTTACATGATTGTCAGTGGACACATGGTGAGGGGCTCACAAAATTTAGATCAGGAAGAAAATGAACTTAAAGTTTATCAAGTCTGATACTGCCTCCCAGCATACTTGCCTTCATGTGAAAACTTGAATATATTCTACAGTCTCATAGCTAGAGGGAGAGTTGAATATCAGACTTATCAGTGGCTGACCTTGAATCCAAAAGTAATGCAGTAATAGCAGAACAAATACAGTTGAATCAGAAAATAAGCAGCAAGTTTCAAAAATCTGATGAGGAGTCTTAAGATCTATTTTAGAGGGCCTGCAGTTCAAACTAGCGTGTAAAATTGAGGCACAACTCTAAATTGAGAAAATTCCTCGATTGCACACGGGAATCAATGTCAATATTGACAAAAATCCCCCAAGAGGTTACCTGAAGATCAATAAATATATTTATGGGACCCCAAAATATATGATGTAGTCTGAAGAGGTTCCTCTGTGGCTTCTTATATTTTAGGGGGGGGGAAGAGTCAACTAAAGTGGAGTTCACTGGAATATATATCACAAAGATGTATATATTCTGGGTGAAATCAAAGATAGGTTTAGAGTTATTTGCCATTCTATAAAAAGGAATCATATTTTATCCTATATGCTTTTCTTTATTTTCCAAGTATTATGAACATTTTTAATTTTCTAAAACAAAAATAAACTTAAAAATGTAATCATAGTCTTGATTTTTTATATTGCATATTTCAATCACCAGTAATATTTGTACAACAAATATTTGTACATTCAGCCAATGAAAATTTTTAAATTTGTAACTTTATCACCACTAAAAACTAATTAGCTATTTAAAAATATTTCCCCCCATATTATACTAGTTTAGGAAATTGATGAGTCTTTGCTATTTAGTTACCAGAAGATAGATCAAGTGCATTTTGGAAGTTAAGGAAATGGTCCTAGATCCATTCATCTAGGGAGGATCTGGTCTATTCTGGGACTGATTATAAAGATATAATTTGACAGGCTGTTCCAGTGATGAGACATGTAGGCTGACCAAGAGTCTACTTTTGGGAATCTCTCATTAGGTGATGAGTGTCCAGGCACCATGCCAGAAGTCAGGAAAATGGGAGGATTGAGGCAGGGCCCCAAGCTATGGAATTACTCAGTTAAATAATCTATATATATAAAGAGGTAATATGCAAATTCACCAGGATGCTGTAACATCATGACCACTCAGGAGGAGGCTGCATGCACAGTGGGGGAAGCCATGATGGTGTAGGTCTGCAGACAACAGGGCCTGCCAGCTGTGCACGGCGTCAGGCAGTCCCGCCTCTGCACATGAGCTGCAGAGGAAACATTTTTTCTGACCGCTCATTGGCTAAGCTCCCCGTAGACCACTCTCAGTGTTCTTGGTAACTTGGGTAATAAGAATCCAAGAAGGTGATCTAGGGTTTTTCCACGTCCCTCCTGGAGGAAAAAATGAAGGTCTGTTGCTGGAGGGGCTAAGAAATGTCATATCCTGCCCTAGCTGGTTTGGCTCAGTGGATAGAGCCTTGGCCTGCCGACTACAGGGTCCGGGTTCAATTCTAAGCAAGGGCATATACCTAGGTTGCAGGCTCCTCCCTGGCCGGGGCCTAGGTCAGGGTTCATGTAGGATGTCATTTTTTTGTGGTGAAGGGACTAGAGTCCGTGTTGATGAAAACACCTTGGTGGCTGCAGCGGTCAGCAGTGGCAGCAGCAGCTGGGTGATGGGGGCAGTGCCTTCCCCTCATCAGCCCGGTCGCCTCCTGCAGAGGGAGGCCAGACTGTGGCATAGACCCACTTATGCTGGAAGTCAGGAAACTGGGAGGATTGAGGCAGGGCCCCAAGCAGGCCAGATCCTCCCTAGGTGAATGGATCTAGGACCATTTCCTTAACTTCCAAAATGCACTTGATCTGTCTTCTGGTAACTAAATAGCAAAGACTCATTAATTGCCTAAACTAGTATAATATGGGGGGAAGCCATGAGTAGGACATCCCCTGAGGTCTCCCGGATTGGAGGGTGTGCAGGTCAGGCTAAGGGACCACCCCCCCATGCACAAATTTTGTGCACTGAGCCACTAGTGAAATAATAACCAAACATAGGAAACAAAGGGAACTCTCATAGTTGTTCTTATGGATCCTGAGACCTATATGTACCCAGAGTTCATTGTCAGCACTGGTCCAACACAGGTCATTAGGGTAGAGAGGTCAAGTCCAAGGGACCAGAAGTCAGCTTGGATCAGTGCATTCTGGGAAGAATAAATTCCTATAGAAAAGGTCTTGCCCAACTTTGGCTGAGTCTTTATAAATATGTTCTCCTTAAATCAGGTCTGGTTTTAGAACTCTATCCTATCTAATAAAAGACAAAAAGGGTAATTGACCATACCTTTGCTATGATTCCCATTGGCTAATCAAGGCAATATGCAAATTACCCGCCAAAATGATGGCGGCCGGCAGCCATGCAGCTGAAGCGAGCAGGAGGCTTGCTTGCTCCAGTGATGGAGGAAGCCAAGGTTCCCCGACTGCCGCAGCCCAGCTCTGAGCTCCGAAAGCAACAAAGTTTCAATTATAGAAGCTAGACACACCCCAGATGCCTGCTTTCAGCAGGCCCTAGCCTCAGAGCTGGAGCAAGCAAGAGCCAGCTCTCAGCTCCAGTGACGGCAAAAGTTTCACTTATAGAAGATAAATAAATCCCAGAATAAAAAAAAAAAAAGAAGAAAAAAAAGGAGAGGCTGGGAGCTTCAGTTGCAGGCCAGCCTGAAAATGGCCCTCAGCCCCTCACCCAGACTGGTCTGGCACCCCAGTGGGGACCCCCACCCTAAAGGGGGTGTGGCCAGCCTGAAAACAGCCATCATCCCTCCATCCAGGCTGCCCATCACCCCAGTGAGGACCCCCATCCTGAAGGGGTGTGACCAGCTGCAAACAGCCATCGGCCCCTCATCCAGGCTGGCCAGGCACCCAAGCAGGACCCCCACCCTGATCCAGGACACCTTTCAGGGCAAACCAGCTGGCCCCCACCTGTGTACCAGGCCTCTATCCTATATAGTAAAAGGGTAATATGCAAACTGACCCTAACAGCAGAAGGACTGGGAATGACTGGTCACTATGACACACACTGACCACCAGGGGGCAGACGCTCAATGCAGGAGCTGCCCTCTGGTGGTCAGGGCGCTCTCACAGGGGAGGAGCTCTGCTCAGCCACTAGCCAAGCTGATGGCTGCCAGTACAGCAGTGGTGGTGGAAGCCTCTCCTGCCTCCTCAGCAGTGCTAAGGACATCTGACTGCAGCTTAGGCCTGCTCCCCGCTGGCAAGTGGACATCCCCTGAGGGCTGCCGGGCTGCCAGAGGGATGTCTGATTGCCATCTTAGGCCCAATCCCTCAGGGAGCAGGCCTAAGCCAGCAGGTGGTCATCCCCTGAGGGGTCCCAGACTGTGAGAGGTCACAGGCCAGGCTGAGGGATCCCCTCCCCCCCGAGTGCACAAATTTTTGTGCACCAGGCCTCTAGTACTGTAATAAGTAGGGAGCTAAAAAAAAACAGAGGGAGGAGAAATTAGATGAGGCTGATATTTACCTCCTATACATATACGAGAGATACTAAAAAGTTTGATTTATTTATACCTGTTGTGTGTTTCATGACTAAATTTAGGCGCAATCATCACCAATGCTGATTTGTGCTATTTCAAGTTATATTTTCTTCATACAAGGGAAGTTTCAGTTTTTAATAGAAAGAGTCCTTAATGAGGAATCTGGGAACTTGATCCTAGTGTCTGCTCTGTCACTTACAAGCTGGGTCTTTTTCTATAAATCACTTTCTCTCTCTTGGCCTTTCTTCATCTGTGAAATAAAAGGGTTAAGGTAGATTATTTCTATGGATTTTTTTTTTCCATCTCTAATCCAATGACTCTGTTAAGCAAGCCTGACATCTGACCAGAACTTTGCAGACATTTTCTAATGCAATGCCCATTCTTTATGTGGAGGTTTTGGACAATATAAATATTTTTTCTTTTCTTTTTTTTAATATATTTTATTGATTTTTTACAGAGAGGAAGGGAGAGAGATAGAGAGTTAGAAACATCGATCAGCTGCCT
>NW_006293318.1:1350839-1389728 GCF_000327345.1 Myotis davidii
TCATTCTTTCTTTTAGCCTCCTAGTTTATTACTTATAATTTTGATTCATAGCAGAATGAGCATGAGCAATCCTATACAATAAAAAGCTAATATGCAAATAGACCAAATGGCAGAACGACCGGTTGCTATGACGTACACTGACCACCAGGGAGCAGACTTTAAACACAGGAGCTGCCTCCTGGTGGTCAGTACTCTCTCACAGGGGGAGCACCACTCAGCCAGAAGCTGGGCTCACGCTGGCGAGCACAGTGGCAGTGGCGGAAGCCTCTCCCACCTCTGCAGCAATGCTAGGGACCCCTCAGGGGATGTCTGACTGCTGTCTTAGGCTCGCTCCCTGCCAGCAGTTGGATATCGGCTGAGGGGTTGTGGACTGCAAGAGGGTACAAGCTGGGCTGAGGGACCCCTACTTCCAGCCCCCAGTGCATGAATGTTGTGCACGGGCCTCTAGTACATAATAAAAATAGTAATGCACATGTACATGAACATACTCTCGTATACTCTCATTTAATCCTCATAAGAACTCCATGGATTAGACATGATTGTCCCAATTTTGTTTACATAAGTAAGAAAGGTAAAGAAACTTTCTAAGGTCACAGAGTTAGCCAGTGGCAAGCCACTATGAAACCCAGGTCTTTTTGACACCAAACTCTGTGCTCAATCAGAAAAAAAACCATAGCAAAAGTGGCATCAACTTTTCAGATTCCATTTTATTGCCATGACAGGGCATTGCTGTTGGAAATGGAAAGGAGCCTAGGGAAAAGCCTAGAGAGGACTCTTCACCTGCCTGGCTTGGCATTCCCTGTTCTTAGATGTATTGTCTGGTCCTACCTGAAGGGTCTTCTGTCTCTAAACTCCATATGTGTGGCATTTCAACAGGAGTTACCCTTTTGTGAACTGTCTGCATCTACTCTCCAAGGAAAGTTCTTTAGGGCAGTAGTTAGTCCAGCTTTTGCAAATCAAGCATTACAGTTTTCAGGTACAGAAGTAGAACTCTTGTCACAATGAGTTGTTTGAGTGGGCTGGATTCAAATATGAGTGACAAGAAAGTCCCAGCAACATAGCTCAGGAATTGAAGGGGAGGCTCTGGAATCTGACTGCCCGGTATTGATTGTGGAACTGCAACTGTCTAGCAGCCAAGTGCTTATCATCTCTGTGCCGCCCTTTCATGACCTATAAAGTAGAGATTGAACATAATACCTACTTCACTGGGCTGTTGTGAGGATAAATGCCTTAAAATAGTGCCAGACGCTGTGTAAATAATTGCTCAATGCACTTTTGATTGAAATAACAAGAACCCTTCCAACTATTCTTTTCCACTGACACATGCTGACTCAGCCAAATATTTCCTTACCAAATTAATAGTTAAGGAAGTATGAATAGTCAAGGACACCAATGCCATGCAATAGAAATAGCCAGAGTTTTGTAATCTTTTTCAGTTATCTATGGTTGTATAACAAGACTCGTTAAAACTTAGTAGTTTAGAACAAAATGTCATTTTTCTTTTCTTCTTTTTTGCCCATGATTGGCAATTTGGGCAGGGCTTAATGGGAATGGCTCATATATGCTTTGTGCAGTGTTGGCTATGGCAGCTTGAAAGGGTCTGGTGCTAACTCCATTCTCCATGGGCTCTCTCTTCAATGGTGTATGATTTCACTTCACATAGTCACTGTCTTCCAAGAGTGAAAACAAACATTGTCAGGCTCCTTAAGGCCTGGGCTTCAAAGTCTCAGAACATTACTTATGCTGTATTCCATTGGCCAAAGCTGTCACAAAACTATCTCAAATTCAAGAGAAGGAACGTTAGTTTCCGCTTCTAGGTGGGAGCAGTGGCACGTACATATAGTGCAAGAAGGAATTGCTAGTGGCCATCTTTGTGGTTACAATCAGAACTTCCTGAGCTTCATTTTAATTTCGTCCACCTGATACTTAAGGAACTTCTGTGACCCTCAATTTCCTCGTCTTTATAATAGCTCATTTTAAGATTGTGAAGATTAATATAAATGATTAATATGAAGTGTCTAACACGCTTCTTCATTAATAGAAAATGCTAAGCACATACTTATTTTTTTCTTGTAATACCTTCCCAAAGGACAAATCAAAGTGTAGAGTATGCCTTCTATAAAGAGAGTAATAATCTTACTGCTCACCACTGAGCTTCTCCAGGTGAAAATATATTAACCATCTGAACAATTTTAACACCTTAAAACACAGAGTGCCACTACCATAGTTTTGGTTTGTCACTTATATTTAGAGTTGATGTTTGTTTGCTCTAGCTCTGTCTTGTTAACACATGGCAAGTTTCTGCCAATTGGAGCCTCTAATTGTGTGACTGTCTATTTCTTTGAGGCACCCCCAAGGTAGCCCAAAGTGGACGTAATCTCTGCCTACTAGCCTGTCATTTGTCAAACCTAGTTTATATTTGTCATATAATTCATAGTGGGGAATATCATGCAGCATTTTCACATGGATGTGTTAATAAAAGGACAGAGCTATCAACTTCAGTCAGAGAAATTCACTACATGATGGTAGAGCCCATATGCAACTCTCACTGCATTGATTCAGTCTCGGTGATCAGCCAGATGCCTTTTTGTCCCCCTTATGGCCATCATTTTTGTCTATATCCTTCTGATGAGACCTCCTCCAAATATCCTAACAAATGGGATTAGTCAGTAGTTATTGTAGGTTTCATATTTTTATGGTAGCCCAGCCCATAGAAAAGAGGTTGCTGGATTTTTAAATCTGAGGAAATAATTTTTTATTCTAACTCACTTTGCTAAACTACAGTACCAACTATGAAAATATCACATACGTTGGCTACAAAAACAACATGGAGAAATTAATATCACAGCCTGTTTCAGAGGAGAGAAATTTTCTAGCCTTTCATCAGAATTTTTCTTTCTGACATTATTGAGCTGCTTAGTATTTAAGACTCCTCATTTAAGTCAGGCAGGCTAAGATGAATTTGAATAATTTGAATTTGAGATCCTGTCAGTATGGAGTACAGGTGCAATTTGGTGGGTACTTACTTTTCCCTAGAGAGTGTTTATCACAAATGATGGAATAAGTATTCTGGCAATTAGAGACATTTGGGGGATGTAAAACTGAACCATTGGAATCGGATTTGGAAGTAACTGCTCTGTTCTCAGTGATTGATCAGCCTTAGGCAGTATTATAGTCTTTCATTAATGTTGCCATTTAGTTTCATAGGTTTAGCCCACACTCTTCGTTTCTACAAAAAAACAACAACAAATAAGTAAAAGAAAGAAATAAAAGAAGGTCACTCAATTTCTTCCCCCATCTTTCTTTTCTTATTTCCCCTGAGTTCTGGGCTTGGAAATCTAAGTGCACCTTAATGATCTGGAACTCAAACCTCTTCTATCCCAGGGATGAGACTGAGAAAGCCCTGTGATCACCAGCACATTTTTATAAGCTTGGGTCTAATTTGGCTTCAGAAGGGAACCGTCACAACCCGGATTCAGCATCGGGGCAGACATTTCCACCACACCCTACGTCCCGAGTGCCACTAAACTACACAACAAGTAAATGTGCTAACGGAAGTTTTCACGTATGTTACCTTTCTGTGTTCTGTGTGAAGTACCCTCGGAAACAAATACCTATATACTGCTGACATAAATAAATAGATATTTCAGATCAACAGTTAATCTTTCATCGTGGAAGAATCCGCATGGCCCTTCGTTCCCTTTAAACCAATGGACTGTCATGCTCCTTGGGCTTTTGAAAGGTCTTAAGAAATGTATTGCCCCAGCTTCCCTCTGGTATCTAGAAACTGAAATAGCTAAATAGCCCCCGTGCACACACACTGTTCTTACTCCCTCCAGTGTTTTTGTTGAAGAATAGATATGGGCTTGACTGTGTTTCCTGGCTCCAAATTCTGGATGCTCTACCAGAAGCACAATTCCCTCTGACACTAAGATTTGAAATGGCATTCTGGAGACTATGGCTGCCGACCTTCTTTCTATTGGGCATTGATCTCTTCCTATAGGTTTAGTGTGAATAATACACAGTCCTCTGTTTTATGACACGGCATGTCACCACCTGTAGAGTATTGCTGGAATTACTTATATTTATTCACTACAGATTGTTGAATTGAATGAAAAGTACCATAGAAGAAAGGCATGAGCTTTCTTTTGTTCCTGTTTTTTTTATTCCCCTGTCTTTGCTCCACCTCCTAACAGCTGGTCTGTGTCCCAGCATATTGCTAATGAGTGTTAGCAGTTGTCTCAGTAGTGATCCCATTTCTCAGATAGCCAATGGGGTATTACCAATGAGGCCAGTATTTTAACTCACTAGGGGAAAGTAGGTTGAGCTGTTCAGTCAGAGGTAAATAAAAAATGATATCTGGACCATGTGTGTAAAATTATCCAGAAAAAAAGAAAAGGAAAGAAAGAACAAGATAAATATGGTTTGTCCCTGAGGTCCTTTCTTCTTGTCTTTTAATAGGAGCATGCAGGTGGGATGATATGCACCATTATAAATGTAATATGTCTGTGCTCAAGAAAAGCTTGCTTTCTTTGCACCTGTTTGATTTTTAGATTGCCAGTGATGGTAAACAATTGAAGTGCATCTTCTGTTCCTACGAAAAGGAGTAAACTAGTTTTCCCAAAGTCTGTCTTAGTATTTCTAAACTCAAGTGCATAATTTTAAGAGATTAACTTCAAACATAATTCATAGAGTGAAAAGGTGGAATCAGATTTCTAGAATCCAGATGGGGTTAGAACTGTCTATTGTGACCAAGGTAATGACTGCTAAGCCCCATGGGATTCTTAAAACTATTACCAAGCAATTGTTCAAGGAATAATGCTACTTGTTTTTATGTCTATGTCTTAAGCCAACTATGAATGCCATCTCCATCATAGTGGCGATTGTATATCTACTCCTCAAAACAGTCAACAAGGAACTCTCCCATAAGATATCCTATAACATTATTGTGATTTTTCCATTCAAAGAATTTAAGTTTTGTTTAAATGTAATTTTTGAGAATCAAAGGTTAGTGTCCTTTTATTAAAGGGCTCACATTTAATCAGAAGACCAAGTACAAGAGCATTTTGAGTGCCAGATATGTGCTGGGCATCATACTCAGTGACACTATTTGGAAAAGTTATCCTTCATTCCTGAGAATGCAGCTCTGGGAAGGATGTACCTGAAGCTGAGAAAAGGGAGAGGGAAAGGAAGAAGACATTGCAGACCAGGTAGATTAGTGGAATCAATCCTGGAATTAAATCCAGATTGTCTGCTCATTTCAAATAGTCAAGGAAATCAAACTGGGTCCCCCCGCCAACATTATCTAGATATAAAAAGAGCCAGGATCATAATCTCCAAAATGACCAAAGGCTCGACCAAACACCAGACTGTGAGCGCATCAGGTAAGTGGACTGAACTGCTGACCTCTCAGAGAGAGAGGCAGGGCTGATCGGCAGTGGCAGCCCTGCCTCTCTCTCTGGCCTCGCCAGCAGCCAAGCCTTTCTCTCTCTCTCTCTCTCAGAGGTCAGCAGTTCAGCCCACTCACCAGCAGCCTGGGGCAGTTGCTGATCAGCCCTGCCTCTATGATAAGGCCCAGAGATAGGCCTGGAGATGCTGACTGGAATAGAAACTGACCAATCAGAACTAAATCTGGGTGAATTGCAAGGAGCCAATGGCTGCCTAGGAGGTGGAGCTTTTGACTCTGATTGGCATAGAAATTGACCAATCAGAACCTACTCTGGGTGAACTGTGAAGGCCGGACATAAGGTGGGGGCTGAGGAAGGGATTTAAGGGCAACAGCTACGGTGGTGGGGGCCAAGGTAGAGGCAGTTAGGGGTGATCAGGCCAGCAGGGAGGGCAGTTGGGGGCAAGATCAGGCTGGCAGGGGAGGGCAGTTAGGGGTGATCAGGCCAGCAGGGGGCAAGATAGGGTTGATCAGGCCAGCAGGCAGAGGGGTTAGGGGTAATCAGGTAGTCAGGCAGGCTAGTGGTTTGGAGCTAGTTGTCCCAGATTTAGACCCGTCCCACAGGGATTGGCCTAAACTGGCAGACTTCCCCTGTGGGGTCTCAGATTGGAGAGGGTGCAGACTGGGCATAAATTTCATGCACCAGGCTTCTAGTTGAGTTATAATTGATGAGTAAAACTATAAGATACTTAAAGTGTACCATGTGCTGATTTGGTATACCTGTACATTGTGAAAGGATCCCTTTCCTCTAGTTAACACATTCATCAGTTCACATATTCATCTTTTTCTGCTTTTGGTGAGAACATTTATGATGCAATCTCTTAGCAAATTTCAATTATACAATACAATGGTATCAGCTATAGTCATTATATTTTACACTAGATCCTCAAATCTTACAGCTAAAAATTTGTCTTGTTCACCAGCCTCTCCATTTCTCCTGTCCCTGCCAATGACTTTGCTACTCTGTTTCCATGAGTTTGATATTTTTTAGATTTTACATATACATGCAATATTTCCTTTTTTCTCATAACTAAATAATATTCCATTGTAAATACTATTCCATTCTTTTCCACATCTTCTTTATTCATTTATCTATTGATGACACTTAGGTTGTTTCCATATCTTGACTGTTGAGAATAATGCTGCAATATAAATCTAAGTCTATAGGTGTTACTTTCTCCATATTTTTAAAATTAAATTGATTTTCTTTTTGAAATCTGAGTATGATTCTAGGAGATCACCTCACTGAAGCTAGAAGAAATATTACTGTTCTTAGTTTTAGTTTTAAAAAGCCTGGGTCCTCTTGCCATTTTCTACTTGTACTGCTTAGTGCTGTGGGGTTTTTGTTGTTTTGTTTTGTTTGTTGTGTTGTATGGGTTCTTTATAAACTTTTATTATTAACCCCTAGTGTTGGCAAGGATATAGAGAAAATTGAATCCTCATGCACTATTAGTGGGAATGCAGATTGGAGCAGCCACTATGAAGAAGTGTATGAAGATTCCTCAAAAAATTAAAACTGGAACTGCCCTTGAGAATCATTGATTCCACTTCAGGGTCTACTAGCATAGTAAAGAAACCTAAAACACTAATTTGAAAGGAAATATGAACCCGAATGTTTATGGCAGCTTTATTTATTTACTTTTTTTTACTGTTGAAAGCATTACAGATGTCCCCTCCCCCCGCCATTGATCCCCTCCACCCAGGTCCCACCCCATGCCTCCGCCACCCTACTGTCTGTGTCCATAGGTAAGATCTTTGGTTAATCTCTTCCTGCCACCTCCCCACTTTCCTCTGAGGTTCCTCAGTCTGTTCCATGCTTCCATGCCTCTGATTCTGTTTTATTCACCATTTTGTGTTGTTCATTAGATTTCTTGTTTGTTTATTTTGAATTTTAGATTCAATTGCTGATAAATATGTATTTGCTGCCATTTTATTGTTCATATTTTTATCTCCTCCTCCTCCTCCTCCTTCACTAATACCCTTCAACATTTCATATAATACTGGTTTTTATTAACTCCTTTAGTTTTTTCTTATTTGTGAAGCTCTTTATCTTACCTTCAGTTCTAAATGAGAGCTTTGCTGGGTAGTGTAATTTTGGTTGTAGGTCCTTACTATTCATCACTCTGAATAATTTTGCCACTCCCTTCTGGTATGCAAAGTTTCTGTTGAGAAATCAGCTGACAGTTGTATGGGCTCTCCTTTGTAGGTAATTAACTGCTTTTCTCTGCTGCTTTTAAGATTCCCTATTTTTAACTCCTGGCATTTCATTACTTACAAGCCAAGATATGGAAGCAAACCAAGTGCCCACCAATAGACAAGTTAATTAAAAAATAGATACAGTGGAATATCATTTAGGCATAAAAATAATAAAATCTGACCATTTGCAGCAGCATGGATGGACCTGGAGGGTATTTTGCTAAGTGAAATAAGTCAAAAGATGACAAATGCCCTATGATATCACTTATATGTAGAATCTAAGGAACAAAATAAATGAACAAAGAAAATGGAAACAGACTCATAGATGCAGAGAACAGACTGAGGATTGCCACATGGGAGAGGGTTTGGGGAGATGGTTGGAAAAGATTAAAGGGTTTGAGAAGTACAGATTGGTAGTTACACGGTAAATAGTCCTGGGATGTAAAGTATAGCATAGAGAATACAGTCAGTAATATTGTAGTAACTATATGCGGTGCCAGGTGGATACTGGAAACATTGGGGGACCACTTTGTAACGTTTATGATTGTCTAACCACTATGCTGTACTCCTGGAACTAATACAAAATAATATTGGATGTAAATTATTAAAAATAAAATTTTAAAAATTAATAAAAATCTCAGGGCCTCTGAAGTGGCCCATTTATTCAGCATTATTCAAGCCTCTTCAACTATTTAGTTCAAACTTGGTCCCCAAAAAGAAGTAGATGAGCACAAGAACAAGAATACTGCCAAGTCATACAGTATTTTTTAAATGTAGAGAATTTAGCCCAAAGATTTAAAAGAAAAACACTTAAACACTTAAAGAATAGAAAATACATTATTTATATGCCTGTTTGTGTATGTGTGTGTATGCAGAATATATATATTCTAATCTTAGCATCAAAACAATAGGCACCAGTAAGTAAGAATGTATTCTATACACCCCCTTAGCAACAAATTACATAGAAGTAAAGAGTTATAATAGTTAGAAATGTACTAGGACTCTCAAAAGTACATGAAATAGGCTACACAAATGACAAAACAAAACTGGTTTTCTTAATACTGTGACGGTAGTGTGGAAGTGAAGTCAAAGTCAAAGACAAGGCTAAGTCAGCATCGTTTTGGGATGGCTTGGTTTTTACTCCCAGAAGAAGTCCACCGGGGATGATTGCACAGCGTGACTCACATCGAAACCAGCCTCTCTTCTCTGGTGTGGTATGGGGATTAGGAGCCAAGCATATCTGGTTCTCATTCTGCCTGGACCTGTGTGATCCTGGACAGGTTGGAAAAGCTTTCTGATTCGGTGTTTCCTCATATACAGAATGGCAGTGCTGAAATCAACTCTATGATAGGTGAATTTTGGTGAGATTTGGTATTTATCTGGCACATGGTAGACACAACTCTTGTTTTCCTTCTCCTAATTCTTGTGTTTGTATATATGGAGTTTTATCTCACTATGAATTCTTTACATATTTCAATAATACTAAAAAAAAAGATGGTATTACTAATAATATAATCTAGTTTATGCTTATTTTTCCAAAAAAATAATCTTAAATAGGTTTACAAACTAGTTATCCCTAAAGTGGAAGAAAACATCCTACTGAATATTTTGTGTTAATATTGTTTGTATGGCCCTAACTGGTTTGGCTCAGTGGATAGAGCGTTGGCCTGCAGACTCAAGGGTCCCAGGTTTCATTCTGGTCAAGGGCATGTACCTTGGTTGTGGGCACATCCGCAGTAGGGGGTGTGCAGGAGGCAGCTGATGGATGTTTCTCTCTCATCGATGTTTCTAACTCTCTATTCTTCTCCCTTCCTCTCTGTAAAAAATCAATAAAATATATATTTTAAAAAAAAGGTTGTTTGTATGCTATCTCAAGGCACCTGACAATATTGCGATTATAAAATTAAGAGAAGTAACCTTTGCTAGTTTTATGAAAGCCAGGAAATCTGTCCTCTCCAAGCTCTGATTTTTTTCCATGTAAGTCAGTTCATTTGTGAGCTTATCCTCTGCCATCTAGAAAATGAAGATGATGGCATTTATTTTTGGCAATGTTGTGAATTTTTCAATTCCTAGGAATTTGAAAGAGCATTAAATATTGCATATTTTCAAAATATTTATTTTTAATAGTGCAAAGGCTGTATTTATAATTCAGCAGTTCTGAATTCTTGATGCTTATTTTCATTGATTCATATTCTATGCTTAAGTGCCCAGTTTTTCTTTATTCACTGGACTTAGAAGAGGTTTTCTTATTTTTTATTTTCCTTAATACAATTTTCTCAAAGATATATGTCATAAATTTTTGTGTATGTCTCTGAGGAACATTCTTATAGGGGATATGTTTTAGACTCTATTGTCTTATTGTCTTTTGTGGCTCTCTGCCAAAAAGTCCAGCTGATTTCATTTAGATTTCCTATCTACTGGCTATAGAAGCTCCAAGCACAAAAGAACTAGGTCCTTTTGTTTTCCAGAAGGTTCCATGGGAGTACTACCAAGACCAAGAAAAAAAATGCAGAAAGAATTAAGGATAATCAAAGATAAAGAATTTGACCTTTGGGTAGGTTAAATTCTTTTGTAAGAGCCGGGAAAGAACACAAGTCCTAAAAGAGCATTTCAGGTTTTGCCTCTATTATGTGGGTGAAATAAAACAAGTGACACACCAATTTTTAAAAGCTACTTTCAGTTTAGTTACAACTAAGTCAATTTGTCAAAGTCTATATGCTGCTAGCAGAAAAGCCTTCCTACTGAGAGGTAGAATATACACACTGTCTTCCTAGCATTTCTCCATTTTTCTTCCCCTTTATTCTTATTTCTTTCTAGTTTATTTTACAGAACTTTTCCCCAAGACTTTACAGTCTATATTTTAGCAAGTGGACCCAAAAAGCATCTATTAATGTATCTAAAGTATAATTTTGAGAAAACTAACACAAAAAATGAAGTTGAAAATGATAAATTCTAAATAAATTGCTAAAGAACCTTTTTTTTTAGTATGATGATATGAAGTGTGTGTGTTGTTGTTTTTATTTTAATCTAGGCAGGTTTGCTTTTTACTTTTTCTTCTGTTTCACATAAGATAGTTATCATTGTGAGCCATTAAGCAGTGCCTCACAAAAGTACAAACATAAAGCTCTCTGGTCTGGGCAAGAAGAACCCTGTAAATTGAATCAGTAGGATTTTCCCGGTAAGTTGGTTTGAGCTGTCAGAAGGATAATTATGTGTTGTTTCCTTTGGAATTGAACAAGGACCTACCATCTCATTATTAGGTTGTGGGTTTTTGCTTTTTGTTTTCATTTTGAAACTAAAGTTGTGAATGATAATCACCAAATTGCTGCATCAACTTAAAGTCAAACTGCTATTTGTATAGCCATTTGGATCCAATGGGGTGAAGACAGAGAGGGGATTTACAGTTCTATTTTAAATAATGGATCCCCCAAAGGGACCCTTTAACAATGAAAATCTCCAACAAAGTCAGTGTTACCAAGTTTTTTCCTTCTTGGTAGCCTGTATTCCTTGGCATGCAGCCACTAGAAATTAAGACCCTGTTTCCCTGGCAACAATAACATTGAATAAGTCTGCACAAGAGCTCTCTCATCCAGATTGTTAGCTATGCAAATAAAGTTCCACAAAGAATTTGCCTCAGCATAAAAGAATAAAAGAGAGACCATCCTCATCTGCTGTGACAGGCTTTAAGGTATTATTCTCAGTACTTCCAATCGGACACAGTGTTCTTGTGATGAACTGAATTACCTTAGATTGGTTTTCCACATCTTTTTTGAGCTTGGGATAGTAGTCTAGGATTTTATAGTCTATTTGGTTCCATCCTCAGTTCCATTAGCATCAATCCTACTTCTTAGCAGTTTGTTTTAGGGGAAATTTATTTCACTTGCCATATTACCTTTTAAGGAATCACTCCCAAGTAAATTTAAGTATGGGCCAAAGCTTTCAAAATTAAGCTGCATGTTTTATTTTTTCCACTGTGACCCGTCTATCATCATATATGTATATATATAAAGAGTATTTTAACCTCCTGTCTGATCTGTAAAATAAATGGAGGTTAGATTGTTTCTTATTTGACTAGAAACTTGGAAGGTATTTTGTTTGTTTTCCACAAGTAATTTATGCATATTTCTAAGGGTAAAAGTAATAGAGGTGATTGTTTTTAGATTTTACTAAATACAGATTGATAAATATATTTTAGACCTTTAATTAATCAAATTATAAAATTTGCCAAAAATAGTGAGCCAGACTATACATCAATGGGAAGAATTAGATATCAGACATAAAAAGTATTGTAATGTATATATAAAGGTATTATAAAAAGTCAATAAAAATTATTCATTGAGTGTTTATGCTATGGCACCCACAGTGCCAAGTACTTTATTCAGATATTTTATTGAATCATCACCACACCTTTATAAATTATATATTAGAATTACTATTTTTATCATTATTAATATTATTACTAAGCTCATTTTTAAAATGAAGAAATGGAGAATTATAATTTACAAACCTGCCAAAGGTAACATATGCATTAATTAGTAGTTATAATTCAATCTAGGTAGTCAAGGTCTCTAAACTCTATGCTTTTTAACTACTTCATTTTTTTCAGTAAAGAATTCAATCTTTTTAAGTAAAGTTATCCAAAGTCTTTCTAATTTCCCTTTTGAAAATGAGACCAGCTAGTGTCTGTAGCTTGTAAAGAATCTAATATGAAACAATTTGCATGTAGTTTGAACCCATAACCTCAGCCTTTTCAACAGTGGGTCTCTAATTCCCGGAGCCAGCACAGGGCTGCATTTTATACAGACAATTTCTAATGCATGAATGCTGGAATTCCGATACAGGTTCCAATGGGTTCACTGATAATGAATTGGGAACTGTAACTTTATTCTGTAGGATATTTTAATTAATACTTTACATTAACCCCCTAGGAATTCAACTCATTCAGTCCTAGGAATTCATATTGTCCAGCTGATAAATGTATTTCTAAGTTCTTAATATGTACAAAATTTAGGCTCTGAGCAAATCACCCAAATACAATTCTGGCATTCAAAGGGAGATTGCTGTCCTAGATGCTAAAATTGTTCGACGTAACTGATTACTTTTCTGGACTTAGATTTTGCCATAATTTTTTTAAAATATATTTTATTGATTTTTTACAGAGAGGAAGGAAGAGAGATAGAGAGTTAGAAACATCAATGAGAGAGAAACATCGATCAGCTGCCTCCTGCACATCTCCCACTGGGGATGTGCCCGCAACCCAGGTACATGCCCTTGACCGGAATCGAACCTGGGACCCTTCAGTCCGCAGGCAGATGCTCTATCCACTGAGCCAAACCGGTTTCGGCAGATTTCGCCATAATTTATTTAAAGTATATTCTTCTATTATCATAAACTCAGAGAAGAAAGAATCCTATTTTTAAGGAAGCCCTATTTTAAAATGTATTGCTAATGGTAAAATTTTATAACCAAGATTTTCTTGAAGTCAGACTGTTAAAAATTCAAGGACCAAGGACAAATTGTTTTCAATTTAATTTCAAAGCCCTCACTATAAATGTTACATCAAGTTCTATATAAAATATCATGTATTTAAGAGGGTGTGTTTTGGGGTTTTTTGTTTTTTGTTTTTTTGCCTTCTATCACTAAGTAGGAGAGGGTTATTTTCCCATTTACATCCCAGATTCATGGCAAGGACCATTAATATCTTGCAATATTTTATTATACATATGTATTTTGTTCTCTACTAGATATATACTCTAAATCCTATATAATAAAAGCCTAATATGCTAAGTGCTCTGTCATCCAGTTGGCTGTTCAACCAATCAAAGAATAATATGCTAATGATATGCTAAGGCCATTCAACTGCTCACTATGACATTCACTGACCACCAGGGAGAAGACAGTGGACTGGTTGACCGGTCACTATGACATGTACTGACCACTAGGGGCCAGAAGCTCTGACCAGTAGGTTAGCTTGCTGCTGGGGTCTGGCCAATCGGGACTGAGCAAGATGGGTTGGACATGCCCTGGAGCCCTCCCAAGGTTTCTCCCCGGCTGGCCAACCTCCCATGTCCCTCCCCAACCCTGATCATGCACTGTTGGGATTCCTCAGCCTGTCCTGCACCCTCTCGCAATCTGGGACCCCTTGGGGGACATCGGAGATCCGTTTTCAGCACTGTGGCGGAATGATCAGCACAGTGATGTGCACTGACCCCAGGGGGCAGGCATTCAATGGAGGAGCTGCCCCCTGGTGGTCAGTGTGCTCCCACAGGGGAAGTGCTGCTCAGCCAGAAGCTGGGCTCATGGCTGGCGAGCGCAGCCTCAATGGCAGGAGCCTCTCTCACCTCTGTGGCAGCGCTAAGGTTGTTCCCCGAGGGCTCCTAGACTGTGAGAGGGCACAGTCTGGGCTGAGGGACCCTCCCCCTGCATGAATTTTGTGCACTGGGCCTTTAGTACTAGATAAAAACCTTGCATGATATATTTTAGTAAATCTTCTAAAAAAGTAATACAAAATAGTAAGTATTCAGTATAGTAATATTGAATGTATATACAACTGCATGTGTATACTGCAGTTGGAACTTACCTCAATGGATAACATATTGAATATGTTATTGCACTGTTAAAAGCACTGTCCTATCTTTATTAAACTAACATTATTCTTATAATTTAATTTAGATTAAAACAATAATTTAGGTTCCAAAAAATCTAGAGACAACTTGATATTTTGTGTTATATATTATATGTGACCCAAGAAGCTCAAATTAATGTAAATAACATCTATCCACTTTGTGAAGTAAGATGTGCAATAGTTTGCTGTCAGTCCCCCACACTCAATCCACACTCCTGCATGCTGACCCTTTCATGCTTCATGCCTTTATTCTTTCAATTCCCACTTTTGTTGTTGTTATACTCTTCAGCCTGCTCTTACTGATAAATAATTATTCTGTAAGATGTGACTCAAGTACTACCTTTATATAACATGACTTCTCCAGAAATTATATATCTCTGTCTCCTATGCACCCCTCAAAGTCATGTATATCTCTATGGCATCATTCTTTCCCATGTTTAACAAGGTAGGGTAACTTCACTTCACTGAGCAATTAATGTGGAAGTCCTTTATCTCGTTAAATGACGTTGGTTGCACGATAATTGTCAATCTCCCTCATTTCTAGTAGCTCTCAAGCTCCTTGGGGAAAGGGTTAGCAAATATTTGTTGAATAAATAAATAAATGAATGACTGAAAGAGCAATTACTGTGAACTGACCACATTCACTCTGATTATTACCTTTCGAAAACATGATTATAAGGTAATGAGATATCTGGATAGAGTTTGAAGTGCCCTGGAGCCATTTTCCTCCATGCAGTTCCAGTAGGTTCACACAGGAGAAATCAACTTTTTCATTTTATTTTATTTTATTTTATAGCATGGAGTGGGAAACAAAGCACAGGCTTACATCTCAGACTTGAGATGGCTTTGAGGCTGATTCCCATTGTGAACCTCAGCACTCTATTATCTGGTTTCCTTGTCTGCAAAGCACGGGTAGAATATTTATCTTACAGGGAATATCCAACAAAGTGCTCCGAATGGTGTTTGATACCGAATAAGTATTCAAGGACTACTTATTAGTTTTCATCCTTTGAGACCCTTGTTGCCAGGAACTAATAAGCCCATGTTGATTCTGTACGATTTATTGCTTTTTCTTATTCCTAAGAAACCTAACAGGAAAAATAACCTGGGCAGCCCTGAGAGGCTGCTGGCTCAGAAAACTACACTCCTGAATGGGAGTTTAATGCTTCTCTCTCTTCCCGCTATCCTTGCTAGGTTTGCTGTTGCTCCCAGGCCTTACCAAGTGAGAGGAAGGTGCCATAAAGGATGTTCAAGAGATCAATGGCCAGTGTGTGGAGAAAGGAACTTTCCCAGTGCACTGGCCTGACAGGAAGGGTCAGAGCATTACATCACTGCCTCAGGTGTGACATGCTAACAGTCCTGCACACCTGGCTTCCTGAGACTCTTCAAAGGAAACTTGATCTAAGAAGAGAGAGTTGGTTTACACCCCTTCACTACATCACTGCCTCAGGTGTGACATGCTGTCTAACAGCCCTGCACACCTGGCTTCCTGCGACTCTTCAAAGGAAACTTTATCTAAGAAGAGAGAGTTGGTTTACACCCCTTCCTCCAGTCTTGTCATAGGGAAAATATTCTAATCACAACTTTAAAGGGACTTCAGAGTCTGTGTTCCCTCTCAAAGATGGCATTTGCTGTTAAGATTCTGGGCATTGTAGCTGTGAGAGAGCTTTCAACTTTGAGTGCACAGGGAAGGCTCATTCAGAGAATGCTCGAAGGCCCATGTGTGTAACCATTTGAACAAGGTCCTGGCTGTGCCGCTGGCTTTTTGCTCGCACTTGTGTGTGAGCATCAGTGAGCTGGCACTGCTGTTATTCTTGTATTTGTGTTCCTTTCAGAACAGCTCTTCTAGACGACACTTCAGGCTCTTCAGTTCTGTGTCCTGAAAGAGGAAGTGGTCCCTGCAATGACCGCCTTTTCTTAGGATAGTCCTAGAGAGGTTTCAGTAGCTCTGAGTTTTAGGCTTTGATCCCTCACCTTTTTCCAGAAGTGGCCAAGTATATGAGATGCTTTATATCTTTAAAAATGCACACACTACCCCTAGAAATGAAGCATAAATAAGATCAGATGAAGTTTCCATCTGAAATTGCATTGGCGAATGAGCACTGGTCTTTCCAGCTCTGTTCTCCCAGTGGCTAGGAAAACAGCCTTTCAAATTAATATTCAGAAACACTCTATTCTGTAAATATCACAAGTAATGCTTAATGACTGGAAGTAAAACAGTAGGAATTGTTGGAATTAATAGAAGAGGTGGGATGGATCAGAAATATCCAAAGTAAAGAGCCATAGATTTTTTTTTTAATTTTCATCATTGACACTATTATAGGTGTCTCCCATCCTCCACACTGCCTTTGCCCACCTCTACCCAGCCCCAGCCCCAGCCCCAGCCTCCCTATCCCCTGGCCTTCACCACACTGTTGTGGGTGTCTGTGGGCTGTGCACATGTGTTCACTGGCTAATCCCTTCACCTTCTTTTAGGTTTTTAAATGTATGAGACCTTAGAGATTTACTAACTCAACCCCATGATTTACAGATGTTTTTTATTTTTTTAAATTGAGATACAAAGTTAAGTAACTTTCCCAAAGTCATGATATAAAAATATGAACGTTTAAACTATAATACCTAAGAAAATGACTTAAGTGGTTTTAAATATTATTAAAATATTTTATACCTTTTATACACTAAGTCCTGTGACAGGTACTAGGGATATAGTATTGAACAAAATAAATTGATTTCCTGCACTTTTAGAGGCCTGACTATTGAGAGACCAAACGGTCATACTTGTAAGTGTGAAGACACAGCTGTGACACGTGCTACACGTGAGAGGTGCACAGTGCTGTGAGAACCTATAGGAGAAGCCAGTGCAGCATAACACCTGTCTACATGCTTCTTTCATTTAATCACCCTATTTCTCCAGCAGTTACTACTACTTGGTGTTTTTCTTTTCTTTTCTTTTTTGTCTCTTTGGTTTTCACTATTATATTTCTCTTCCCAGACTAGAACTGAAAGCATCACTGAAGCTCTATCTGTCTCGTTCATAATGATACTCTCAGAGCCTAGAGCAGTGCCTGATACAAACAGGGCACTAGGGTATATTTGCTGACTAAGGAAGATGGCTTATTCTGTGAAAGCTTCCCTGCAGAGCACATTTTCTGAGCACTGCCTACTAATGTGACTTTTCACCAGTGCAAGAAGAACACTCCCTCCCAAAAAATGAACCACCCGTGGTGTTTCAGAATAGGGAAAACAGGATATTTTTCTCCTTAACTGTTTATACACGGTCTTCCCTTCTCTTGAGATACACATTACTGCACACCCAGAGAACAATGTGCTGACCCGCCTTCTAGCTCCAGATGGGAATGATGAGCGACTCTGTCTTCATGTTTCCGAGGGCATGCATGTGGCAGGTTGGTCAGTGCCTAAGCAGAGATGTCGGCAGTTATATAGAGAGCCCAGCAGTTAAAATCTCTCATTAACACATTCTGTTTTGGGGACAAGGAGTTCTACCTTTTATTTTTACCATACTACATTTTATCTTTCAATTATGAAGTATGAAAATAGAACAACATTTCTTTCATTTTTTTTACTTGCTAGATCTTTATTTTTTTATCCATAATTGTGAGATTAGTTTATAATTTGCTCTTTTATTGAATTTAAAAGTTGACATACAATATCATATTAGTTTCAAGTGTATAAACCAGTGACTAGACATTATATAACTTACTAAGTGATCACCCCAATAAATCTAGTGCCCATCTGACACCAAACAAAGTTATTACAATATTATTCACTGTATTCCCTATGCTGTGTTTTACATCTCCATGACTATTCTGTAACTACCAATTTGTGCTTCTTAATCACTTCACCTTTTTCACCCAGCCATCCCCCAACCCCCCACCCTCTGGCAACCACCAGTTCTCTCTCTGCATCTATGAGTCTGTTTCAATTTTATTTGTTCATGTATTTTGTTTTTTAGAGTCCATATATAACTGAGATCATACAGTATGTGCATTTCTTTGTCTGTTTCACTTGGCATAATTCCCTCTAGGCCCATATATGCTGTCCAAATGGTAAGATTTCATTCTTTTAATAGCTGAGTAATATTCAGCTGCTTACATGTACCACCGGTTTTTTATCCAGTCATCTATTGAAGGGCACTTGTGTTGCTTCCATAGTTTGGCTATTGCAAATAAGGCTACAATGAACATAGGGGTGCATGTATTTTTTTAATTATAATTTTCATTTCTCTGACAATTAGTAACATTGAGCATGTGTTTTGGCGTTCTGTATGTCCTCTTTGGAGAAGTATCTATTTAGGTCCTTTGCCCAGTTTTTAATTGAGTTGTTTGTCTTCCTGGTTTTGAGTAGTATAAGTTCTTTATATATTTTGGCTATTAAGCCCTTTTCAGATATATCATTGGTGAATATGTTCTCCCATTTAGTAGGTTGTCTCAATATGTTTGATGGTTTTCTTTTTACTTTGATGTAGTCCCATTTGTTTATATTTTCTTTTTGTTTTTCTTGCCCAAGGAGATGTATCAGAAAAAATATTGCTAAAAGAAATGTCAGACATTTTGCTACCTATGTTTTCTTTTAGGATTTTTATGGTTTTTGAGTCTTACATTTAAGTCTTTAATCCATTTTGAGTGTATTGTTATATATGGTGTAAAGAGGTGGTCTAGTTTTTGTTGTTGTTTTGCAAGTATATGTCCAATTTTCTTCATTTCCTTTATGGGAAGTATTGATCAGATTGGTATTACCAAAGGAGAAAGAACATCAAGGTTAGCAAGAATGAATCAGTGTCAGAGTATAGTAAATTCAGGAAGAGCTGTAGAAGGCTTTGTGGAAACAGAAAGAAAACAGAACTACAGAATGATTGACACTATTTTTATCATAAGAATGAAGAAGCTAAAGTGTTCCATCTTATGATACTGGCATTATAACTGAGAAAAAAATAATGTAAGAGAAGTGTTCATTAGAGGTAGTGCCCTGAGTGAGCACAACATTGGAAGAAGGTCTGGGGGAGGAATTTGGATGAGGTTTGTGCCTCAAACCAAAAATGAGATCACAAGAGGGAGAATTTAAATTACTTATGAAGGAGTTCATTTTAATGTCTGTGCTAGGGGGTAGCTTCTAGAAATGCAGACCCACCTGCCAGTCTGTTTAGCAACTCTGCTTCTTAGGATTTCTGGCTGTTGGCTATGGGGTATGAGAGCAACCAGACTGTGTATCTCTCATCATCCAGCAAGCTAATCTGGTCTTGTTTACATGGTGGCTCAGGGTTTTAAGAGACTGAATAAATGCAGTCTCTTGGAGCTGAGGTTAGCTTACACAGCCTCACTTCTACCTCATCCCATTGGCCAAGACAAGGCAAGGATCAAACATAATTCAAGGGATGGAAATATAGACTCCGCACATCTTGATGAGAGGAGTGGCAAAGAATCATGACCATATTTTAGTTGCCACAGTACATACAAACAAAAATGCAGATGCATTTTTCTTTACTTTTTAACTTTATGCTTTTCAACTGTCCATAAAAATGGAAGGAATCTTAGATTATATCTTTATAGGTCAAGTACTTTTACATACTTTAAGTTAGCAGAAATATGTACCAAGAACTCTTCCTGAACTGGTGGCTAATATAAAGTTGGAAGAGCCTGACCAGGGTTTCTTGGTGATTGAGCATCAACCTAGGAACCAGGAGGTCACAGTTTGATCTTGGGTCAGGGCACATGCCTCGGTTTCAGGTTGATCCCTGGTAAGAGGCATGCAGAGGCAGTTGATCCATGATTCTCTCTCATCGTTGATGTTTCTATCTCTTTCTTCCTTTGCCTTTCTCTCTGAAATCAATAAAAGAAAATTTTAAAAGTAGTTGGAAGAATGCTAATGGCCTAGATATAAGCATATTTTAAATTGAACCCAATAGAATATGCAGTAAGTCAAACCAAGGAGTTATCTTGAAATCTCTACGGATCCTTTGGAGTTCACATCCCAGCGTGGCTTCTGGAGCAGAGCTCAGAATCATCCTTTGAAACATGCTGCTTTTCCAGTTGTCCGGTTTCCAAATCTGTGGATACAGGCCTGCCAGGCTTCCCTCGCAGGATGCCACTTAATTTTCCCTGTGCCCCATTTTTAAAGTAGTGATAGTAGTCTCAAGCTTTTGTGAATAAGAGCTTCAAAAATGTGCCCGTGAACCTTTGCCCCTGTTCATCTGAATGATCAGAAGGGACCGCAGTCGTGTGCCTGTTTAGAGTCTCAGATGCCCAATGTATCATTGAGGCTGTGGGTTTTCAGCGTCTGTCAAATCTGCTCTGAGCTTATTTATAAGCTGCTCAATAAAAACCAAACCCTCTGCCTTGCCATTTACAGTGCCTCACACTAATCCTCGTCGTGAAACTAATTAAACACAGACAGTATATTTAAAATTACTGACCTGTTCGCCCCTTTTCCTAAATGTGGTATCTTGCAAACGTTCTCTTGCTTAAGGCAAGTTTGAGTTTTAGAAAATGAAGATCTCTTACATAAATTCATCTTTTACCTCATTTCTGGCAGCGAGGGATCCCCTCTCCTGGTTTGTGTTTTTCCATCAGAATTAATACTTGAATTTAAAATACGATTGTTATTTCAACCCCAGTCTTCCACGCTGCCAGTTTCCCCACATGGCTGTTTTGATCTATCATTCAAGTATATACACTGTTTAAAATTAAAAGCTGTCTTTTCCCTTAGTCCCACCAGAAATATTTTATAGACAAAAATATAACCTTTTCCAGGGCTGCTTCTAAGCTGATTTTAATTGACTACTCCAGCCAGGGACAGACCAAAGCAGTTGTGATTGTGGCATGGTCTCTGTGGCGGCTACTAAAGCATTCAGAGCACTCAGTGGGAGGGATCAAGGTGAGATGGAGCAAAGCTGATGGAAAATTGGAAGGCAGAAGCTTCTATTTGTCACACTAGTCTACAGTGGCATGTTCACCAGGGTTTATATTCCTGGTGCATACTCCTAAATGTCAAAATAAATTATCTCAGAGAAAGCAAGTGAGTTATCAAGATTGACTGTTCTTGACTTCCTGACTTTCCACAAACTCTTTCAAAACTGAATTTATCACTAGTTCAGTTTCGATGGCAGGGTAATGTAAGCTGCACTTGGCTTTTAGCACCGATAGGGACCATCACCGAGAGGTTCAGCATATACAGCTGTAACCAAGACAAACTGCTATTAAAATAGTTTCACTCTCCCAGAGACAAATATTCCTTTGTCAGTGGGCATTCTTGCAACCACTACCCAGGAGATTTAATTGAAAAGCTTAAAACACATAGAAGCAGTGGGAGAAATCTCCAGGAATTTGGGGATGATGAAAAAGTTTAATCATTGTCAATGAAAAGTTGGTCTCATTTACTCTTCACACTGTGAAGTATTAGGCTGTGTGGCATTTACAACAGCAATTAGAAGCCTTTTTCTCCCCTTAGCAGTAGCTTTGAAGTGACCTAGTTAAAATGATGCTTAGGGTTTATTTTGAAGTGCTGTTTACTTTAACTGTGTAGAATAATGTTTGGTTTCTCTGTTAGTAGAAACACATAGCCTTTAGGAAATCCAGGACTGGTTAGTCAAAAGCCAAAATGTATGGCTCTGCACTCAGGATTTGCATCTAGGATGAATACCCTTCCTACTACCTTCCCCCAAACTTTTTAAGATACATAATTGTTTAAGTACTCAAAGAGGACAGTTACTCCCTCAGCTTCCTCTTACCTCCACCCCCAACTACATTTCTTCACTCATTCATACACTGACTGGTGCAATGGTGTCTAAAATAGTTCTTGAAACAGAATTTGCAGTTGTGGGAAGAGACAGCAAACCCAAAAGTAGGACTTAGAGTGAACAAAATCATAAGCAAAGCTCAATATCAAGAGAGCCCTCAACCCTAGATGTTAGATATGGAAGGAGTTCATGGGATAGAAGTTGAATCAACTCCGAGAAGACAAGGTGAAAGTGGAGGATGAGAGATTGATGTTTCCTGAGATGAAGAAGGTAACTGCAGCTTGAGGTTTCTACTGGGTCTTTTTGCTTAGGTTCTGCATTGATGGGACAGCAGTGCTGGCTGACAACACTTGTCTTCATCTGAACTCTGCATATTGTATAAATTTTATTTATGTATGTGTGTATGGATTTATTGTGTTAATTTATATCCTTATGAAAGAGTGAGCTTTGAATTCCTTAATCAGCATGTGTTCTCTTCTCTATAATCCATTTGACATTGTTCAAATCTTTGTTAGCATTTACTACATTATTCCAGTTGGCTGATCTCTTTACTGTTCTCTCTGCCTGCCTTCCCCACCCCCACTAATCTAGGAGTGAGCTGTTTGAGAGCCAGGAGCATTGCCTTTTCTTGTGTAGCTAGCATCTAACACACACCAAGAGCCCATAGTAAGGGTCTCTTGTTTCTCTAGAGTAGGTGGTGCAGCTGCTGTTAGAATGAGGGAGGCTCGCATAAGATACTCTTTACTGATTTTACTCGTGTCCTCATTTGTCATATAATTTCTGAACTCCTAATGTGTTTTAGGTGCTAGGTGTGGGGCATGTAATAGTAAGACAGTTTTTACCCCTTGAAGTTTACAATCAAATAGAAAAAAAAAACCAAACTCTTGAAACAAGTTATTCCACAAATAAAATTTTGAGTTTGTGTTAAATGCTAGAAGGAGAAATAATAGAACTTTGAGCACAGGAAATGCAGTAGATTCTCAGGGCAACAACATGTTCTTTGTAGAAGTGATATGGTAGTACTTGAAGAACATGCAGGAATTGGCTTAGTGAGGTAAGAATAAAAGAATGTTCCAGACAGAGGGAAAGCATGCAGGTAAGAGGGGCCAAATCCTCTTACAGAGACTCTGGGGAGAGTGATGGAAGACGAAGTTGGGAAGGTTTGCCAGGACTAGATTATTCCTGGCCCCCAAAGCCATTTTATCAACCTGAGTCAGTACCCGAAGAGCATAGTTAGCATTTTAAGAGTATTAAATAGAGATTAATAGCACCATATTAGCATTTTAAAGATCATTCTGACTTTAATATGCAGATCTGAGCAAAAGTAAATGTGAAATGACAGTGTTATTGGACCACTTCACCCCAGGGGGCTGGCCCTGCTCAGGCAAGGCATCTTCCTGTGTCAGGTGACCTCCAGGTTTGTGACTCATGCAGGAAAAATTGAGACAGGAGTCCAGGTGAAAGTGAGAACAAGTTTATTAAAGCTTGGGATAGTGGGGCAAAGGAAGAGCCCCGGAGACAGAATCAGGGGGTCGCCCTGGACAAGGTGCCCCTGCCCTTTGCTCCCCTGAGTGCAAGTCTGGTGGGGACCCTTAGAGCTTAGGACAGAAGAAACACAGTACACACCTGAGGAATGTGGGGTGTGGAGTGCTCAGAGAAGAGTGAAAGCTGGCATTCTTTGTCCTGGAGGCTTTACCTAGTTTCTATAGGCAGGAATTTTAGGGGAGATCCCGGGGAGGATCAATTTTTGGTTAGTTTTACTTTATTTTGGATTAGTCTGGCTCTAATCATCATCATCATCATCATCATCATCATCATCATCAGTGTCCCCGACTAAGCTGATTTAAACCACCTGTGCTTAGGTATCTTTGTTTAGGGAGGATAGAGTCTTGTGATTTATCAGCTGACCATTAATGGCTCAACTGTTCTGGCCTTTGCTCAGCAATTTGTTTCTCATTCCACTGGCCTTGGATTAGTCTGGCTCTAATCATCATCATCACCATCATCATCATCATCATCATCAGTGTCCCCGACTAAGCTGATTTAAACCACCTGTGCTTAGGTATCTTTGTTTAGGGAGGATAGAGTCTTGTGATTTATCAGCTGACCATTAATGGCTCAACTGTTCTGGCCTTTGCTCAGCAATTTGTTTCTCATTCCACTGGCCAGGGAATTTTTCCAGTTTCTTTCTCAGCTGCCTCAATAGGAGGGTATTATGATGGTCCAGGTAAGATGCAGGGCTGGCTTGGTTCAGGGTAGCAGCAGTTAAGATGGAGAGAATAGACAGTATCAAGATATACTAAGGGGTGAAATTGTTGATGGTGGAAATGAGGCCCTTTCATGAAATTGCAAGGAAAACATTCCAGGGACCCACATATGGGAGGAAGTGGTTTAGTCCTAAGGTTTATCATAGAAGCAAAATCCAAGGACTGCCCCTGGGTTCCCAGTGTCTCATCTCCATCCATGTGGCCACGGAAAAAATTCAGCCTATCTTCATCGGGCCCAGAAACACAGCCAGTGTCCAGACACTTCGCACCATTGCTTCATTCCATATATCTGCCCCCATCTGCAGGCTCAGCTTCTGTTCCCAGCTGCACTCCAGCTGGATCTGTGCTCAAGCCCACACTTGGAGCCTGCACAGTCTTCCATGGGCCCCAGGTGGCTCCTAGGACCACATGGCTGCTATGGAGAGAGAAGGAGAGAGAGAGAGAGAGAGAGAATGAGAATGAGAATGAATTAAGAGGTTCTTTGTTAAGCTAGGATTATATGATCTCAGGCTTGGGAAGGACCAGGTGGTTCTTCAAACTAATAAATCAACCTCCCAAGCTTTGGGGGGCTGGTGCTGGATCCTCCCCTAACCAACCCATTTCCTAGAGCACTGGGGTTCTGTGTCCTTTATCCCTTTCCCCACGCTAGACAGCCCCCTTATGGCTGCTCTCTTAGTTCCTACTATGCACTATGCATGCCTCAAAGTGGAATTACTGTTCCACCTCCACTCCCCCACGCTTCACCTTGACTTGTACTGGGCATGCACCCAACTGAAGAATTTCCCCTTAATGGTTTTATCCCCCTCCTCAGTAATCTGTGGGGACAGACAGGTTGTACCCTGGGGAGATTGGAAAGCTGGTCCTTTTGCCCTACACAGGAGTGGGCGGGGCATTAAATCCCTTGGCTGTGATCCCCTATGGCAGTGGTCGGCAAACTCATTAGTCAACAGAGCCAAATATCAACAGTACAATGATTGAAATTTCTTTTGA
Source organism: Myotis davidii (assembly GCF_000327345.1). NCBI lineage: Eukaryota > Metazoa > Chordata > Mammalia > Chiroptera > Vespertilionidae > Myotis > Myotis davidii. Next base: position 1,376,117 of record NW_006293318.1, read on the forward strand.
GAGACAGATTTTTTAAACTTAAACTATATAGGTAGGGTACTAACTTAATTAGGGTACTCCTAAGGCTTAGGAAGAGCCACACTCATGGGACCAAAGAGCCGCAGTTTGCCGACCACTGCTATGGTATCTATGAATACTGCAACTTCCTAGAAAAGCAGACCTATTACCTGATTCAGCGCCCAAGTTTATTATGCGTCTTAATATCTGATTCCCTTTGCTCCCTTCCTTTATTAATATGTAGCTACCTAAGCTAACAAAATCAGCAAGACTCATCCATCGATTACATGTTGGCAGTAAGGGAGAGGATGAAGTCTCAGTGTCTTCTATTCTTTCCCCACACAGCATTGAGGCCTCCTCCATGGAATGAACACTATGCCGTAACAAAACAAAACAAACAAACCAAGAGAGGTCAGACAGATTGCACAAAGACTTTTTAATAAAAGCCTTTTTGTTTAATGATACCGTGTAGTAATGATTCAAATGGCCATTTAAAAATAATTGCTAGATACTTTGACCCAGTGATATTCTTAATTTCAGGAACTATGATAGGGGCTTGGGCATTCGCATTGTAGAAGTGACAACATACACACACAAAGATTACTTGTTTTTTCAAAAAATCGCCTCGAGGAGCCTAACTATTCTGTTGCTCTGACCAGCAATACTTTTATTGCTATCGCCCTGTCCAGTACACATGGGCTTTCTATCATTTGAGCAGAATGTTTTGAATTAAAAGTCAATGTAACCTACAGTTCCGGGGTTTGTTTTAATTTTTGGTGTCCCCTAGCACCATTGTAGCATGAAACATGAGTTCCCGTAACCTAAGGTTATATAAAACAGCCGTCCCCTCCTGTATAGGAAGGCAGGCTCCCCCTTTCCTCTCATCACAGCATCATCTCATTATCACCACAATCTGTATCTCAGATCAGCTCTTGGCTCTTATCAATATGGGTACAAACTTTGGCTGCCCCGCTTGTTGTGTCCCATTTAATATTCTCATCTTCTGGTGAACTCTTAACATCGTTATCACCTACCAATTAATGCTCTACACACCTCCATATGGAGCTAGGGATTCCTGACTTTCTCAATCCAGGTGTGCCTTCGCCAGTGGCTAGTGTCCCCACATAAAAGTACCAAAACTGCACAGAGAACAGCTAGCACTCATAGGAAAGAAAGTCCACGCCCTGAGCATATAACTACATTATATCAGGAACTGTGCTGAGAAGTCTGTAATCTGACACAACGGCACTACACAGAGGGGCAAAACTGAGTGAACACAAGCCAAACCAGTGGAGCAGATCTGAGAAATCAGTGGTGACAAATATGAACAGTACACTTTTTAAAAATGTGTTGTTAGAACAAATGAAGAGAAGCATTGGCCAATGCTTTAGACATTCCTCAAACTAGATGTCCAGCGTTTCTCACCCCTTTCCTGTCAGACCCCCTCCATTTTTAAGCTTACCTTCATGTTGTTTACCATGTACTTACCATGGGATACAACCTTGGTGCTGAAGTTGATAACTGAGTATTCAAGGGGGAGGAGATTGCCCTTGTCACGAATGCTGATGGAGTTGTGAAGGTAGCAGAACATTTCAGTGGCTGTGGGCCCTGCTGGCAGGTGTATGCATCGTAGGCTAATGTATGTGTTTTTCTTTAATGGCTTTTGTAGGTCACACTGAAGGTGTTACTCTGTCTCCCAGGGAAAATAAGATATTTAATTGGCTTCAAAAATCTGAATGGAAAATTTTCCAGAGTTCAAATGTAACGCAAAGTTTAAATTTTTAATTGTAAAATTCTAATTAGGTTGTTATTAAATTTTTAAAATATCACCTTATGGGTTTAGATATGTCTAATTGTCTCTAATTACTTCTGAAATGGGTTTTATGCAGTTAGTGTCCACCCATGTCCTATCTCCTGTTTCTACTAAGCGGCCACCAGCGTGTGTTGCTCTTTCATGTAACCTTCATTTAACTGAAAGGACTTCTGTTATTACTCTCTCGTAAGAATTTCACAATTAACTTGAAAGTGCCTGATAGAACGGGAGGAGAGGAGTCCACCTTTTCAGCATGGTTTTATCTCAAGTGTTGTTAATGAAAGACACGAAAATTGAGCACTAGTCTAATATGTTATCTTCTGAAGTGTATTAGGATGCTCAATGGAAAAAAAAATAATGTCACCTTTAGCACACATAGGGCCTTGGCCATAGGTTACTAAATGCCTGGAGTCATCGAGTCATTGCAACATGATCAGCAGAACATGTTTGCCGGGTCCAAAACATGTCAATAAAATGAAAAAATGTATTCTCTCTCAAAATACGGCTTGATAGATTTTTACCAAATTTAGAAACTGTTCAAGGCGTCCTTCTTATTATATAAGCTAGAGCATGACTCTGAATGGAAAGACTCTGAGTTGTGGAGGTTGGGAGAAGGGCCTTACATAGACTGAGACCATCTACTTCCTGTTACTTCCTGCAGCTTCCTAGAATTTGCGCATCAGCAGGGACACATTCATTTGGCAAACCCTAACATTCTCTCCAGCATCTTGCCTAGGAAGTCTTTTTAATTAAGTTACACCTCTCCATTGGCAGTTAATTTATATATTTCACAGTCATTTTCTTCCCTAAATAGGGCACATCTATTATCCCAAATTCTGTGAAAATAATTATAGTTCTCAGGAGATATTTTACACTAATTATAACATTTGGCCTTCTCAAAGAGCTCCTTCTTCAAAGCACACCGCTTGCAGGTTCCTCCGCTGGGTCCCAGGTCCAAGATGTGTTCCAGGATTTAAAATTTTCACTAAATGTGGCAGGTGACATAATAGAGTTATCTTCCTCAAGCATGTGCCTTCATTACAAGCTCCTAAAAAGTGGCTCTGGCCCGATCTCCAAAGTTGTGCATGGTTGTAGATGGCTGAAGAGTGTTTGCTTCTGGGAAAGGCGTTCACATTTCATGATTTTCCCCGGGTTGTGGTTATTAGTCCTGGCTTCCTCATGCCTCAGTCAGCCAACAGGAACGCTTCAGGTGGAGAGTAAAAAGGACATCCTAATAGCAAGGATCTATTTAAGCTAGCAGCACACTGCACTTTCAGACTAGAAGCCTTAGAACTTTTGAAATGCCCTTTTCCAGGAACAAAAGGGTCTAAGTGTTGAAAGGTTCATAATGTGACTGGCATGAATATTTAATTAGGAAAATATTAAATGTTTTGGTAAAAGGGGACAGTTAAAGGAAACGGATGTTTAATGAGCACTTACTATGTGCTAAGTGCTTCAATAAATACAGTTTGTGAATGATTCCTTTTAAGTCTGACAATGAGCCTAAGACGTTGGCATGCTGAAAGCAAGTGACATTGCAGTGTCACAGCCTGCCTCACCCGAGTACCCATCGGTGTCATTATCAGAACAAAGAAATCTTTGCTTCCTGTGGGAGATTGCCACTAATGCTCCTGGTAATGACCAGGGATTTATTCCACAGAAGCATCTGCAGCCCTGTGACAAGGAAACGAGTCCTTTCATTCTGGAAGAAAATGCACTGTATAAATTGCCTCTTACGTCCCTCTCTCTTAGGCAGCAGAATCTAAGAACTAGTCTGAGAATTCACGTAAAGGCAGAGCCCGGCTCCATTGCACACTGCAGCTAGGGCAACTACCAAAGAGCGTGTGCTTGGAGGTCTTACTCCCCGGGTTTGCATCTTCCCTGTATAACTCGCTAACTCTGCAACCTGGGCAAATTACTTAGCCTCTCTTGGCATCACTGATCCTTGTCAAAAAATGGAAATGGTGATAGCACTTAGCTCATAAGGTTGGATAAGAATTAAAAGCATATAAAGCATATGAAGCACTTAGCCCAACGCCTGCTACATAATAAGGGCTCCATAAACGAACTATTTTTATGGCCCATAAAATGTTCACTATCATGAAAGGACATGGCATGCTTATGATTGTTCACACAAAGAAGCTGCCTGGTCTTGAATAGTGAAAACTGCCTTTGAGTTTTACAGGTTAGATCTTAATCCCATTCTAGGGGCTCTGTTTCTGCGGTCACCAGTTTGCCACCTGCTGTATGTTTGTCAATACTCAGAGGACTAGACTTGAGATATGCTAAGACTTTACCTGTGGTCCCTGAGGTGGGTGGTGCAGAGTGGGTGGAGGAAGCCAGAACCAGGTTGCGGAATACTGCTTACTATGGTGTTTGTAAAGAAAAAACTTGGTTTTAAAATGTGGCTTTTATCAGGGTAGTTTGACCATGTCCAAATGTTCATACTAGGGGCAAGTCAGGTGTGCTGCCTAGAACATATCTGAACCTCAGGTGTCTCATTATTGCCATTTATTTAGTATACACACACACACACACACATATAGGTGTATATATATATATATAGTCCTTAGTGATATATATATATATCAACTTCAGCACCTATAATTTACTGATATAATAGGCTTTTATTTAGTGATTCATGAATTGGGCATCACCCAAACTAGCAAAAGAGCTGTACAAGGTGAAAGATATTGTACAGACTAAAGCAAAAAGGAGTGAGGAAATCATACCAGGCACTTGCTGATTGACTAAAGCAGGATTACTTTCTTTGTAAGGAGCAAAGGGAAGTCTTGAAACCAAGTTAGAAAACTTATGATAGGCAGGTAGGCACTGACTGGTTAGTGGTCTTCCTTTTCTGGGAGAGCAAACGTAGAAACTTAGTTAAGTTACCGTTTGCTGTTCGGGATCTAGTCTAGACACTTAAAAATAAAACTATATATATGAAAGCTTCAACCAGAGTGTTTATCCCACTGGTGTTAAAATCTTATCCTTGCTAGCAGTGGAGGAAATTGGGGCATGTAGATGGGTAGCAGCTATGGCTGGGCCACTCATGTCACAGGTCTGGAAACAGGAACCAGTGAGATGTTATTTTCAATTTGATCGTCTCAGGAACTAGGTAAGACCATTCAGTGTACTTGGCTCAAAGCAGCTGCCAAAGACAGGGGAGTGGGTGGGGGAGGGATAAAGATCTTGGGTGCTATTGGCATATTCCTGTGTCTGAGGTTTGAACATTATATACAGGGATCTATTCCATCGTCATTTCAGGAAAAGATCACCTGAATGGAGAATGGAAGAATCTTAGACTAACTGACAAGTGAAGTTTCAAATGTAGGGAACCCAAAAGAAAAATAATTAAAAATAATTTAAAAATAAACTCCTGCCCTGGCGGGAGTAGCTGAGTTGGTTGGAGTGTTGTCCCATACATCAAAAGGGGGCAGGTTTGATTTCCAGCCAGGGCACATGCCCATGTTTTGGGTTCTATCCCCCAGTGGGGGCACATGTGGAAGGCAGCTAACTGATGTTTCTTTAGCACATTGATGTTTATCTTTCTCCTTCTCCCTTCCTCTCTCTAAAAGCAATAAAAGTAATACTAATGTTCTCATGAATGTATTTCCCTTATATTTTGCTTAGAAGTGCTTCTTTTTTTCCCTCAATAGAAATATTCATACAAGTGATGATTAGAGCAAGTATTAGTAAAAAACACAATGTTTTAAAATTACCTCATTTTCTTACTGTACAATTTATGTCTTGTTGCAATAATGCTGCATAACAAAAAACCCCAAAAGTAAGTGGTTTCAAACAACAACAAGGAGTTATTATTGCTCATGAGTCTGGGCAATTCTGGTGATCTGACTGAGCTCAGTTAATCTCACTGGTGATGACTGGGGTCTGGTATGCCTTAGCCAGCTGGCAGACAGAGGAGGAGCTGACTGGTCTGGGAAGGCCTCAGTACAAGTGTCTGGGGTCTCCTGCACATGTTCTCCTCCTCTCCAGAAGGCTAGCCTGTTCTTGTGGCAGAAATAAGAGTTGAACAGAGGCACAGAGGACCATTTTAGCCGAGGCTTGAAGCTGGCATGCTGTCCCTTCCTTACATTGGATTGGTTAAAGCAAGTCATGAGGCCAGCCCCAGTCCAAAGATTGGAAATAGACTCTTTTAATGGAAGGAACTTCAAAGTCCTACTCAAGTGCTATGGATACTGGCAGAGAAAGAATTACATTTTTTACAATCAACTTGGCACACTTGCTATGCAAATTTTCCCTGTATGAAAGCAACTTCAGAAAGATTATAGCCTTGAGTTGGATGATAGGAAAACTGAGCACAGTGACTCCACTGAAGTCTCACTAATATGAGGCCACATTGGAAATCAGGGTTTGGCTACCCCTGTCATCCAGGGTTTGCTGCGTTGTGCCTGATACGAGAGAGAAAGAGGGGTGGGGGGGAGAGAGATTATACATTTCTATACATTTTAAATTGCCATCCAGCTCATTTCTGACATATACATTCAGAGTTTTTAACTTTGAGATAAAGTTTGCCTGCACTATTTTTAAAATCTCTTTTACTGGGCAAAGAAATGGGATTGGGACCTCATGAAGCTCAACTCGCTCATATAAGAATATCCATCAATCGGGAAAAGTAGTGAAGGGGTTTGGGAAGGAAATCTGCATTTTAAAGTGACTTCTATTGCTGCCTATCTCGTAAAGATTGCATCTCAGGACTTGTGGCTTTGAGTGGAGAGCAATGAAATGCAGGCTTCTTTCTAGTTTCCGAGTTTTATTCTCTGTTTTGAATCTGAACCAGCATTATCTTTCCATCTGAAAATAAATAGTACAGCATTTCTCAGGAGTCGGGTTTAATTTTTGTTTGTTTCCTGCTCAGACATATCTGGGCATATGTACACACAGATGTTTTCTTTTATTATTAAAAGTATTTGTTTTGTGTTAAGCTCATGTACTTGCAGTATGACATAAAAGGGCTTTCTGTACAGTAAGTTTCCCTCACACTGTAATCCAAGAGCTCGTTGTCCAGATGCCAAGGGGGTATGCTCCTTAAGGGTTGTCCTCTGCATATATAAGCCCATGCAAGTATTTGTGAACAGCTGTTTACATCACTTAATATAAATATGAAGATACTTCACATACACAGTTCTTCACCTGTTTCACTTAACAGTTTATCTTAGAGATTTCCTCATCTCAGTACACAGAGAGCTGCCTCATTATATTTTTCAAGTGTCCTCCTGCCCAAAGGTATACCTCCCGGGTGCCCCTCATGCTGTCTCTCCTTGCCTGTTGGCCACATGCTATTCTTGAGGATTTCTGTTTCCATCTTGGGACTTTTATCGATCCCAGATGGGTCCTGAGATCTTGATGACTCACATAAGACAGTAAGTGTCCATTCTTCTCTCCATGCCCCATTTTCCGGGGGCTGGATGTTCTCCATGGCACAGGATGATCCACCTCAGCTTTACCAGTGAGTTTGGAGACTGACCAGAATTGGTTCTGGAAATGTGGGGATCCGTCAACTTGGTCCATCTTGCTTCTCAGTCTCTGGCCCAGGAGTACTTTTTGGTTTTGGGTTTTCATACAGCAGAAATGCATTTCATCGATGTTAAACAATCTAAATGTGATAAAGCCAGACTGTGACAGCTCAGAAAAGACACCAAGATGAAACAAAGACCCATTTACGGTTAATATGTGAATGCCATAGCTCATCTACCCTTTGTAACCCAAAGTTTTTTTTTTCATCTTTTTTTTTTAATTTTATTTTTTATTACAATAGAAAGTGCTCTTCTCCTTCTATTTTTCCTTGGTCTGGGAGTTACAGATGAAACAAGGCTTTCCAGGGCCTGCCTTTTATATCTCAGTGCAATAAAATTTATGTTTGATAAGCATTTTATATCACAGAATATCATATACTGTCTCATTATAAAATACAGTATAATGTTCATAAGAATGAACTTAAGGGATAGGTAGGCCCTGTCTGACCTTGGGCAAGTTATTTGACCTCTCTTAAGTCAATGAGTCCTCATCTGTAAATGAGATTAATAACACATCATAGCTCAAGAGCTATTTTGATGTTGAAATTAGATATTGTGCATGGAATGCTCACAGAGTGTCTGATAAAGCAGTCAATGATAGCTATAATCTTCCACCAAAGGCCAATATGCTAGCTCCTGAAAAAGATCTCGTACCTTTAATCATCCAGTGTCCTTTAGCTATTTGAAATCCATCCTAACATCTGACTTGCTCCATTGCAAAGGGAATTATTTATGCAGACTCTGCCCCGTGGACCTCAGCGATGCCCAGTAGTGCTGGCATGTACTATGTGCAAGGCAATGTCTTTGGTATTACAAAAGTAATCAAAAGAATTTCATTTTGGTTTACTCAGGTTTTTTTTTCTTCTTTTTTTAGGTAAAATATCATAGTATAATTGACCATTAAAGGGTTTGGATTTTGGCTTTTTCACCTACTACTGTGTAACATTGGGCAAAATGACCCCAATTCCTCATGTATTATATGAGAAGACAAACACTTGTTTCACAAGTTTTTTAACAAAATATCTTGGCTACTTTGAGCAATTAAATAAGATAATATTAAAGTACTAAGCACATACTAAATTCCTGTTATCTGTTTTCCTCCTTCACTTCAGCATGTGCGATTGACATCTATGTAGTTATTTCTTTAGAATTTCTCTTTTGGAAAAATAAGACAATTATACATTCTGTAAGACAGTGTGTGAGGGCTGTGTATATAGCCATTTTCCTCCCTACTCTTGCTTCTCAGAATGCACCAATTCTCTTTTAATTAATATTTCATCAGATTGCACTCTAAGGTCCAAGAAGGTCTAGGAAGATATGCACAACACAGCAAAATGACAGCATAATTATTATTAGTTAATTAAAAAATGGATCCTAATCTTGATGTGGCATACATGTACAATTACTCTTATTATATGAATTTCTCAACACATGTGTCATCTTAACTGGTCCTTCTTCATTTTGATTCATACTAGGTCAATTCCAGATTTTGCTATTGTTACAGTTAACACTTCTCAAGAAAAAGTGATCACTGTTGATTAATGAATATACCTGATGGCTTCTCAAGGTTTTGTATTCATTAGATTTGGTTTGTATGCTCTTAATGTGACATCAGTCTCCAAAGTTGAGAAGGAAAAAAAAAACACTTGCAATTGATTAAATACTTACTCTGTGCCAGGCATTTCACGTGTGGTAGAGTATTTGATTTTTACAGAGGCCAGCTCTAACCTGGAACTATAAGGAGAAAGGGATTGTGGGAAATGTGATTCCTGCCTTTGTTTCTTTGATACAGGGCATTTGAGAATGGGGTGGCCTCTATCCACTTCAATAACAGTCTATAATAGTCAACCCATTGTGAGGAGGAAGTGACACCCTTTCTTGTAAGCTGACCACTGTCTTTTCATAATTAGGACAAAAGCATCTCGTGGAAGTAGTTTCTCACCACCACCCAGCAGCTCCACTAAGTGAGAAGTTGGTTCACCCCTTGGAGCAATGAGACTTGGTCTGCAGAGCCAAAGAGGTTGAGGCCAAGGCCAGAGAATACTGAGCCTCAAAGTGCTATCCGGGGCACGTGCTCAGACTTCCTGCCTACAAGGTGTCCTTGGCCTCCATGTAATTCTGCTCTTGAACTTACACGCTGAAACCTGGGAGGTGCTTTCAGTTTAGTGGGGAAGCAGACAAGGAAACAGACAACATCATGGGTCAGGTCTAAGACAAGTGAACACCCGGGGCAATGGGAGCGCCCAAGTGTACCTGGAGGAAGGGACAGTAAATGGCAAGTAGAAGTCATTAAGATGATGCCAGAGGGAAAATTCAGGCCTGAGAAGGCTGCACAGTTGCTAAAATAGCATTAGAATTTTGATTTTTCTGACTGAAGGATGATGAGATGGCAGGGCAATGCAGACAAAGGAAACTGTGAGTCAGAAAAATCCAGAGAGAGAGAGAGATCTGGGGAGGGAGGACAGAAGGGTGTGTGGAACTCGGAAGGGAAGCATAGAACTTAGTTTAAAGAGTTAAATAATAAAACTTAGGTTAGAGAAATTAAATAATAGAGGCTTTGAAAACCCACCTTAAAGTTTTCAAATATTCTATTATTTACCCACTTATCTACTGCCATTTTCAGTAGGTTTTACTGCCAAGCCTTACCCATATGTTATGCTCATGACTTACAGTTTAAGAGGAGGTTAAAGGTAATGATTGACTTTAGACTTAGTAAATATGCATGTTCACACTTTAATGATATCAACTAACAGAATGGAATTATTATACATAAATATTAAGCTAGTAGAGGGATAAAATTAAAAAAATCAATCAATAAAATGCATTTCTAATTAAAATCCTAACATAATTATAAAATGTATACAGAAAAGCAAAGGATCAGAGAAAGTCAATTTATGAAGAAGAAAATGTTAGTGGTAGTGCCAGGTATCAAAAATTGATTAAAAATAATACTAACTAAGATATAATATACTGGTAAAGTACAATACAAACAAACCATAGAGTAACATGACTAATAAAATATTGTAGGTCACTATGAAAAAGATGAGTCATTCAGGAATTATTCCAAGAACAATTGTTAATCTGTATGGGGGGAAAAAAAGCCTGAATATTTTTCTCAAACTAACATATAACACAAAAAAAGCAGAAATCACAAAGAAAAATTAACAAATTTGTCTGTCTTAAAATGGTAAACTACTCATCAAAGGTATTTAGAAAATGAGAAGAGCAGCTGATGATAGAAGATATTTGCAACATATAAAGCCAGAAAGGAACTAGTATCCATGATATAGAAAAACATTCTTCAAATTAATAAGAAAAAGACAAACTAGTTAAAGAGGAAAACCTAAAGGCAAAAGAATAAATAGGCATTTCACAGAAGAGAAAATTTCATATTCCAAAAAATGCATGAAAAGATATTGTCTCATTGTTAATCAAGGAAATGCAAATTAACACCACAAAGAGATGCTGCTATACCCACCATATTGGAAATTTTTAAAAAGGATAACAAATTCTGGTAAGGCTGTGGAGGAAGGGGAACTTTCATAGATTTCTGGTGTGTGTGTGGATTATCAAGGAGGGCTACTGACTTCCTTGTTTAATGACCCAGGAAAGAGTCCCACAGACGTACAACAGAATAAATGAACAGCATTGATTGTAAAAATTGGAAATAACACAAATGTCCATCACCGAGGGATGAATAGATAAATTCTGGCTCAGTGATTACTAAACAGCAGTGAAATAAATAAAACATCTATTTTTATCAGCATGAATCTCATAATCATAATGTTGAGCAGAAGAAAATAAGTCACGGGAATAATACATATGCTTTGGTACTCCTTACATAAAATTGAAAAGTATGCAAAACTAAACATTTAGACTACATACATATGTATTATAGCTATGAAAAAATGCCAAATAAAAATGGTACAAATTTCTGAATGCTGATCCCCTTTGAGGGGAGGGAAGGAACGGCCCACAGAGGCTCTGGTGACACATGAGAAACCCTATTTCTTATGGGGGTGTTCTTTCAGCCCTCCTCATATATTTTACGAGATGATATATTATAAATATAATTTCAGAAGTATAAAGTATTTGTAATTTAAAAAATAACATTTGATAAAATGATAAAAAAAGTTAAATGGCTTATTTCCCCTTTTTATCCTAATATAAAATTATCAAAATGAAAATAATTCATTACAAATGCATTCTTTTAACTCAAGTTTATTAAAGTCAACAGAGTCCATCTTTTTTTCACTAAAATCGTTTTCTAGAATATTCCAGAAAAAATTAACATAGACTGGATACAACAATCATTAATTAGTACATGTGTCTGGCCTTGAGTAAGGCACTAATCTCTCCAGGACTCTCATCTTTATCTGTCAGTTGAGACGCTTGGATCAACAGACTTCTAAGAAACTTCCTGCATTAAGCTTTATATACTAGTCTGGTCTCTTGAATGCCCTCACCATTAGGCAGGAGTACACATGACAAGCTGTGGTGTTCCGGAAGGCAGAAACCACATGCCATCACTGTACCTGCAGTGTGTAGGCAAAGTACCTGCATATGTCACAGGTCAGACAAAGGGCAGTGGCGTAAGGGCCTCTGGCATTATATGGGTGAATGTTGGGCACGCTAAAACCTCATCATGTCCTGGAACTCGTTATAAAACAAAGTGGGTGGTTTTACACCACCGTAACAAGAATCATGGAAAACGAAATATCAAACAGATGAAATATTTATAAATTCTATGATACAGTGTTTACATTTTGTCTTCTCTGCAAACAAGGTGGATCTTGTAATTGATGACCCCTTTTCCCACTGTTGTGAGCCAGCCAGCAGTTGTGATGCAGCCATCATTGCCTGATTATGAGTAAACAGAATTATTATTCTTGGCGGCATGATACACAATAGAATCCCTTTGGTGCTTCACTCAAGGAATCATTTAAGGAAATAATGCATCCTACTTGTCCTGAAAAGCTTCCATTGACATATTCTGATATGATTATAATAAGACAGCTTCAAAACTAGTGGAATGGGTACCTGCATTTTAGAAGAGAATCTTGGAGGCAATGGTAGAGTACCCTTTGAGGAAAATCTCCGTCAAGGAGACTTGACTTGGGGTGGTGAACACGCAATACAACATGTTGTATTATATATTATACCCCTGAAACCTATAGAATTTTATTAACCAAGGCCACCCCAATAAATTAAATAAAAAAATAGGTTCTTGCAGAAAAAAAAAGTCTCCATCAAGAAAATGTTCTCCCTGGCTCAGATTGATTGGAAAAACACACACAGAGAGAAATCTGAATTGAAAAATAATTCAGAAGAACTGGGCTTCAAATGTGAGTAGACTTTAAAGAACCCTTAACCAGTTTATGTGGCTTATATTTCCTATATATAAACAAAAGTATGTTTTTAAAAACAGTTTCTCTTATCACTGGTCTAGTCATGGATGCTATCAGACCTGAAAGGTTAATTCCCATTAGTAAAGCTTAATTATGGAAACTGGGAGCCAGGCGAGGGCGGCAGAGAGCTGACCTAAAGTTTTAACTATGAAGGGTCCTTGACAGTGTATAAAGCTCTTTCATATGTATGGACCTATGGCATCCCCAACGCAAAATGGGGGCAGGCCAGTAATTTTCATCCCCCCTTGACAACAAGGAAACTGAGGCCTGGAGAAATAAGTGGCTAGTTGGAGCTGGCCCAGCTAAGGAGTGGTCCTTCACTTAAACTAAGAACAGTTGGACTTCAGTGCCTTCTTCTCCATCAAATGCTAGTAAAACCTTTGAGAAGCCCAGTGGGTAGTCAAGAGGAGCACTGGACATGGGGTCGGCTGAGATCCAGGTCAGCTAAGCTCAGGACCAGGGTGCGTGGTGAGCATGTCGTGAATAAGGATGAAAGTGTGAACTAAGAATCCAAACCAAAGACCGGGGAGACTGAGTAAATACCAAACTAGCCCATGATCACTAGACAGCAGGAGACAGTGCTGAACCAAATTCAGACCAGGGCCAGAGAGGAAAGCCCTGGGAACATGTCTTGCTATCAGAGAACACAATGAGTGCTAGTGGGGCCTCAAACCCTGCTCTCTCTGGTCTTTAAGTGGCCCAGCCTCAGATATATTGAGAAACAGAATAGCTCCAGGCCCCTCGGCAATAATGTTTGAGCAAAACTCCAGGGTATTTTGTACGGGTGAAGTCACAGATGAAAAGCACAAAAGATAATTGCTGTGTTCCTGCCTCACTTCCTAGCATTAAATATATAT
>NW_006293318.1:1389802-1392901 GCF_000327345.1 Myotis davidii
GGAGACTTTCTGCTGCTTTTACCAAGTGGTTATTGTTTGAAAAGCTCAAATCAGGAAGTGGAATATTTTGCAGTTCTACTGGGAAGGCACATGGGAATCTTCACACCTAAGAAATTGCACTAAACCTTTTGGCCTGGGAGGTACAGTGGAGGTGAGGTATCACTTTGTGTTGTCAAAATTCATTTCTTTCCCAAGCAGTCACTTCCCAAAGTCAGCTCTGTGGTTGGGATTCTAAAGGCTTTTGTTTCCTGAAACTCAAACTCTACTTAATATTCTCCTGCTTAGCTAGCTCTTGGGAAACCCCTGAAGAGGAAGGTTGAAAGGTGTGTCTACAGCTGGGTTTTCTGCGAGAAGATGGGTCTCAGAATGCAGAATAGGGAAGCAGAGCTTCCAGACCTCATCCACAGTGCATACAGGACATCAACCGCAAACATCAATAAGTACAAATATTATAGGTCCTCTGCCCAGAAATCCCACAAAGAGGAAATTTAAAGAATTCAGCCTTCTTTATTATTCTTTTGGAATAAATCATGCTTTGTGCTGGGTGACAGAAGAGGGGATTACATATAAGGGGATGATGACCATAGGATTAGTATTGCTAGTTCAGACAAAATCTATGCTTCTCCCAGACCATTAAATGTACTTTCCGAGGACTTTGTAGCATATAATAGGTACAAATACATCGAGAGCTGAATGGTTCAAACTCATGTATTCATTTTATTGACGATCTGTGTTAGATTCTCTTCTTGTTTTCATTCTGGGATAACAAATACAATTCCTAAATATGATTTTATATCTACATGTACATTTACATCTGCATTTATATGCATTTCCAGAGTAAAGAGAATGCAGTGCAGAAAGAGCTAGGGCATTAGAATCAGAGGGAACTGGATATATAAAATATCACTCATTTATCGGTGAATTTGGTCAGGGTACACAATATCTTCATACCTTTCTTTTCTTATCTATCATATAGAGAAACAAATTACTACAGTATAGTATTCTTATAGAAATTAAATAAGTGTTCTCTGTGTAGTCTTTAGGTTGAAGGCATTAACCAATCTGCTTTTCCGATGACGGCTCCCTTAGATCCACCTTGAGCTTCATCTTCCTCCTTCAGAATGCCTTTCACAGTATTTCCATGTTTGGAGTTACCCTTTGTCAGTGTAATAAATATTGAGCACTTACGATATGCCAGTAATCATTCTAGGAACATAATAAAGAGACAAAACCCTTTTCCTCAGGGAACTGACTGTTCAGTGAGCCCCCTTTTCCTTCTTTTTCTTTCTTGCTTACATCTTCATCCCACCTACCCTCCAAACTTCACCTCAGGAGCTTCTGTTCTGAGGTGTGTGTGTGTGTGTGTGTGTGTGTGTGTTTTAATCAAAAACAGTCTCTGTGTCCTTTGAAAATCTATAGCATTTTCCTGCTTTTGCTACTTAGATGGTTTTTTATCTTCTGCTTCCCAGTGTTGTAGGGTTTGTTTGTTTTTTCCTCATGTTCTTCTGACTATCATGCTTCTGAAGGGTAAAAGGTCTGGAATATAAGCTTTAAAAGGGCAGCATGATTCAGTGTGTTTTATTCACAGTGTAGCCCTAGTAACTATAGAGAGCAAAAGTGGGTTCTCAATAAATATTCTGCATGCATGCATGAATGAATGAATGAATGCCTGTGTCCCTCCCATTACCTTGCTGAACTTTACTGGAGAATTGGATTTGCACTCAAATGTTCTGGATTAAAAACCAAGCTCAGAAGTTGACTTTTCTTCTCTGAGATCCAACTTCCTGATATGTAAGATGCAAATAAGATCTGTGCTTTGCGTAATTAAAGAATTGCTTTTGAAGATCAAATAAGTGTGATGTATATGGAAAAAAAACTTCTGTTCACTGCTGAATTGATTAGAAGTTATCACATCTAAGCCTGTAATGATTACTGCTGAATGAATGAATGCTGAATGTTTATATCCCCCCAAAATTCATATGTTGAAGTCATAACTCCAGTGTGATGGTATTAGGAGATAAGACCTTTGGGAGATAATTAGGGATAGATGAGGTCATGAGTGTGGAGCCTTCCAGAAGGAATTAGGCCCTTATAAGACAAAATATGGGAGAGAGAGATCCCCCCCTCCAACCTCTTGTGTGGGGCACAAAGAAGTCATGTGAGCACACAGCTTGATGCTAGATACCTATAAACCAAGAGAAAATGGCTCAGAATCACATCTACCTGCTGCACCTTGATCTTAGACTTTTCCAGCGGCCAGGCTGTGATAAATTTCTGTTGTTTAGCCCGGCAAGCATGGCTCTGTGGTTGAGTGTCAACATATGAACCAAGGTCATGGTTCAATTTCCAGTCAGGGCACATGCCTGGGTTGCAGGCTCGATCCCCAGTGTGGGGTGTGCAGGAGACAGCCAATCAGTTATTCTCTCTCATCATTGATGTTTCTATCTCCCTGTCCCTCTCCTTCCTCTCTGAAATCAATAAAAATATGTTTTAAAAAATTCTGTTGTTTAAGCCACCCCTTTGAGAGTATTTTATTATGGCAAACAGAGCTAAGAATGAATAAATGAATGAATGAGAGAATTCCATGAAGTCCACGTAATTTAGGGATTCAATCAAGAGGTAAAGGCAGGCACTATAGGGGGAACAGAAGCCTCTGTCATTTTAGAGAATTAACTAAGGTTTAACAGCGCTGTGCTGCAACTTTGCTGAGTTTATTTCCTGAGATAAGCTTAACTAAGAAGTTCAGGGCATCATGGAAAGATTAAACTGTCTGTTAAGAGACTGATGTCTTAGTGGGTGTCTGTGGGCAAGTCACTTTAACTCTCTGATCCTCTATTGCCTTACCTATAAACTGAAGAGTAGCATACCCAACATAAGTGCCTTCTAGCATTGTGTGGATTAAAGAATGTTATGCATTGATAAGTGCCTTGTAAATTCTTAATTGCCAATAAAATATAAGATATTATCCGAAGTGACATTATTTAAGACTAAGATTTATGCCACATTTTTTTGCTTCTCAAAATTAACTTTCTTACCCAAGATTTACTTATGACCTAGAAATTCTTAGCATCCTGGAATTTATTGACTATATATCTATCT
>NW_006293318.1:1393011-1424016 GCF_000327345.1 Myotis davidii
TTTGCAGAGAGGAAACCACTCCATATAGGCAAAGGGAGTTGCCTGGGTCATACAGCTTACCGATGGCACAACTAGGTTCCCAGCACATGCTCAGTAACTCCAGGTGTGGAACTCTTTCCACTGAAGCACAAACATCTATGCTCTCTGGTTTCTAAGTACAATGGCTTTTATTTTCAATGAGACCTAGTTTTCCTGATTACCACATTCAATCCAATAAAGGTAACACATGGACTGTATAAAATCTTCTACTACCTTTATGTTTTGGTTAATGTGCAATATTCCGGTTGGGATCTTATTTTCTCGGTGCAATTTAATAATGCGTCCCTGGAGCTCAGATTCGGAGGGCACCCATGTCGCTGATGTTAATTTTTTCACAAAGATTCTTAAATGGCCTGTTATTACGAAAATGTTTTGTGCTTGTAAATATCAAAAAGAGGTATGCGATCCTGCGTCTTCTGAAACTTTGAGTGCTGGCATAAGATCAGAGGTTCATTTTCTGTTTATGCAGATGTTATTAAGCAAATAACAAGAGGGTAGAAGGGTCTAGATTGTATTGAAATCTCTGAAGGAAGAATAGTGATGAGGTGGGGAATTTCAAAATAGGCTTTTGAATATAGCCCGTAACTAGGTACATGGTCTGAAGTTAGAAAGAAATTGCTTCATTAAGCACCATTGTTCTGAAGAATAGCAAGAATAGCAAGGAGAGGCATTGATGACCTCAGAGAAACATGAATAACACATTATGGCTCAGATTATATTGACAGCCTAGCCTGATTCCCAGGAATTTAAAGCACATTTGGTATTCAGAAGCCAGATGGGTTGTTTTTTTTTTTTAAGACACCTTCTATTTTTTAAAGATCTTATGTCAGCCTTGGAGGAAGAAAATATTTTTTCTCTGGAGTGCAGTAACTGTTCCTTTCTCTAAATCCTACCGTTGACTAGCAGTTCAACTGGGAGTGACTAAGCCCAGGACTTGGAGCGTAGTGTGCAAAGGGACCTGGCTCAGGCCCCGGGAGCATTCCTATTCTCCTCGCACAGTTTTCCGCCCAGGAAGCCCCAAGGGGCTGAGGTCATGATTCAGTTTCAGGACCACGGAAGCCCAGCTGGGAAGCTCTTCCTCAGAGCATGAGATCATGGCCTCTTACTGTGATTGCCATGGTGCCACCCCAGAACATAGATTTAAATAATCATGATAAACAGGCAGTAAAAAGCCCGTATCTCAGTATTTCTTGGCCCATAGGAGACGTGAGCCAGCCACTGATGTTTCCCAAGCTTTGTTCCCTCCTGCTGATCACAAATATATTGAAAATATAATATATGCTGACTGATGTGACAATCAAAATCATGGAGAAAATCCTGCCTCCCCCTGTGCTGCCAAGTCAGTAGGTTCCATTTGCTTAAAGACAAGGTCAATGAAGGCAGCCTGCTCATTCTACCATGAGGAAGACTCCCTGGCTTTGAACGAGCCAGACGATTGCATCCTTGTACAATCCTCTCTAACGTGCTGCTGAGGACAAAGTCAGAACCACAAAAGAACCCCTTTGATTAGATTTTATTTTCACAAGTTGTCAGATCTACATCAAGATCGTTATCTGCCTGGATGTGTACGTGTGTGTGCACATGCACAACTGAGTCCAAGTTCTTTCCTGTACTTGGGAACAGTTGAATGTTGCTGAGCTGCTGCCATAATCTTCTTTCTCATCAGAATCAAAACTTTATCATCACTGTCACTGTCACCGTCATCATCATCACCACTAACAATTACTGAGATTTGTTTTACCCCAATTTACGTGGAGATAAAGGCAGGTTTGTTATTAGCCCCATTTTATAGATTTTTAAAAAAACTTGTTTAGGAAGGTTACGTAAGTTTTAAAGTTCACGGAGATCAATTTTGGCTAAGTTATATTCAAAACCAGGGTCTAGGGCAGCCATGGGCAAACTACGGCCTGCAGGACGGATCCGGCCCATTTGAAATGAATAAAACTATTGAAAAAAAAGACTGCACCCTTTTATGTAATGATGTTTACTTTGAATTTATATTAGTTCACACAAACACTCCATCCATGCTTTTATTCCGGCCCTCCGGTCCAGTTTAAGAACCCATTGTGGCCCTCGAGTCAAAAAGTTTGCCCACCCCTGGTCTAGGGCTTCAAAGATGCCATGTTTTATCATCACACCACATAGCATCCTGCACATGCCCATCCCTACCCCTGGAAGATCTACCATCTGAGGATGAATAGAGGAATTTTGCATATTTAGTAACCAATGTCTTGAATTCTACTTTTAGACTTTTAGAAGTTGTATATTTTGAAAATACATATTTTAGGTTATCAAATAGATAATATACATACTGTTAAAGGTAATAAAGACCTAATAACGATATAAGAAATTAAATTATTGCCCTTTTTACCATACAACTCTCAAATGCGTGCTTTTAGACGACTGCTGCCCACCCCCCTAACACCCTCTCATTCACAGTAGCCTCTTTTCAGTTCATTCATGTATTTATTCAACAAGTATTGTGGGAAGCATCTGCCGGGTACCAGGCACTGCTCCAGGGGCTGGAGATCCAGTGATGAAAAAACAAATGCAAGTTTCATCATAATGCAGAACACAAGTGTGGTTATTAGCACTGATCTGGAGGCAGGGGTTTGTTTGTTTGTTTGTTTGTTTGTTTATATTTGTTGAAAGTCCAGGAAAACCAAGAGCTTTAGCTCTGGCAGTCTCGCTGGAAAACAAAGCAGAGCCAGGGTGCGCATCCTGCCCGCAGGGGCTCTGCTGGGCTCTGCTGGGCTCTGCTGGGCTGTGACTTTCTGTCAGAGAGAACACATCTCCTGCTCCCGCAGCGAGGGCAGGGCTGCTGTGCTTCCAGGAGTTGGGATTTCCCTAAGGCTCTTTCCAGGACTCATTCTCCACAGCACTGGCCAGAGCCTTCAGTAGTTGGCGAGTCACTGTTTCATGTGCCCACTGAACCCTGTGCGCTTCTGGGCGTTCTAGGGGGGAAGTCTTCAGGGGCGAGTCCCTTCCCCTTGCCAGCAGCAAGATGTGAGGCAACAACCACTCCCCCCTGCTGCCAACTGGCAGGGGCACGAGTTAGGTTTTGTTCAGGCAAAGGGATCAGCCTGCCCCCTCAGGGTTCATTGGGGGGCAGCCCCTTTCAGGGTCTGGAACTGTTTTCTTCAGTGGCTTTCCTGCAAACTGCCCTGTGTCACTGGGGTACTAATTGTGCCTGATGGGCCCATTATTTTGTAATCAGAACAGTTCCTGGGCTAGCTCTCTGGGGGTTAATTATAGGGATGAGGTAGTGGCCCGGAGATCACTACCAGACAGGACCGCTTAACTCGCTCACCAGCCGTCTTGGAGAGAGTCCTGTTACTATGAACATTCGGGTTTCTCGGCACCAGCGGCGCCTGCCGCCCTTGGAGTTGATTCGGTCACTGCGCCAGGAGGAGCCCGGCGATGCATCAGCGCCGTCCTGCAGGCCTGGCCTGCTTTCCGCTCGCAGAGGACTCCTGCCCGTGGATCCGGAAGCCCAGCCCACGTGTAGGCCGCCCTGCGTGCTGCAGAGGATGATTCCTGCCCCGGGGTAAAGGTGTGCACCTCCTGGAAATGTGGGTGCCCTCAAGCCAACGGCACTTTAAAACTAGGAAAGCGGCAATCTTCCCTGAAACACACAGTACTAAACACAGCGAGAGGCCAGAATGATTGGTAAGGTGATGGAGCGCTTCTCTGACGTTATGCCGCTGCGGCAGCCGGTGGGGGCTGACCGTGCAATCTGCCCCTCATTTCTCTCCTCCACCTTACGTATGGGAATACCATTTGGAGGAATGGGTTTGCTGTGTTTGAGCCCCCCCCCCTACACACACACACTGAATGTCTAGCTCAGGACTCTTGGTGTAAAGTGATCACACATTATTGTTCAGCATTTGTTGTCGTTTTATTTTGCAACAAGCCCACTGGGATTTCATAACCAGGCATGTAATATCCAGGAGAGAGTATTGTGTATTGAAGTGTGAATGGGGAGGAGAATTGGTACATTTCAGAGCTTCAATATCTAAATCCTGTGGCATTTGGGGCCAGTGGGGAAAGCAGAAAACCAAGAAAGAGGGATTTTTTACACGAAGCTTTGTGCTCAAATCCACAATATCAAGTACAGTGAAGCAATTTTATTTTGAGTAGAAATGCCTGAACTATAATCATAGGTAACTTAGGAAAATGATCTGGGAGAAGTATAAATTGTTTTTATGGAGTTAGCCCTTGCATAGAGTCTTTCTTTAAGAATGACTGTGGTTGTTGAGGGTAGAAAATGTAATGTGATGGAAAGTGCTCATGATTAATGTGAAAACCTAAATTCAATTCTTATGTCTCTCACGTATAAGTTGTGTGATCAGGGACAATCATTTTACTTCTCTGGTTCTCAGTTTCCTTATCTTTAAAATGGCAGTAATAATACTGATCCACTTGCTGCCACAGGATTGTTGTAAAAATTAAGCATAGTGCCTGGCATTTATTACATGGCTTAATATTATGTGAATGAAGACTAATTGAATAAAACATGTGTATTCTAGAAAAATCTTCCCAAGATATTAAGTATTTACAGTCACATGTAAGTCATAAAAGCAAAAGAATTTGTAGTGATGGATATCTTATTACATTTTTCCATTCCTATATGCACAAACAAAGCAGTATAAACTGTTCCTACCTACATATGGTAACTTCTAGATTATTCCAGAAACTAGCCTGATACTGAAATCTTTTTGCCTAGTGCTGTGATTTCCTTGTCAGAGCAAAGTTTCCTTCTGAAGCCGGTAGAATTCTGCAGTGAAGAATAAAGAATAAATGTAGTACTAAAAGTATATTAGGCATACAAAGTGTCCAGAATAGCTAAAACTATAGAGGCAGAAAGTTGACTAAGTTGTTAGGGCTGTGTGTGTGTGTGTGTGTGTGTGTAAAATTTTTTATTTAGTGATTTTAGAGAGAGTAAGGCGGGGGAGAGAGAAAGAGAGAGAGGTTGAGAAGGGGAATGACTGCTAATGAGTACAGGATTTTTTAGGAAATTGATGAAAATGTGATAGTTGCACAACTCTACAATTGCACTGAAAACCATTGACTTGCTCATTTTAATGGGTGGATTGTATTATATGTGAATTAACATCTCAAACTGTGCTTAAAAAATTATCATTTATACAGTGTGTATGTACATATATATGTATACATATGCATACATACAAGCAGACAGATTCAAAGGCATACAGTACTAGAACTGGATAAATATTGATGAATTTGTGGCTCTGAAATGGAAAATGCTGATTCCTTAATGAAATGCTATGATTGTAAAGAGGAAGAGAGCAGAGGTTGGTCCCCAGTCCTGTGGCAGCGCAGGGTAATGCTGGGAGGACTGCATTCCATGGGAGTCAGACATGGTGGATCCGTCTCCAATCTGAATCTGAAGCCATTCCATATCTTCTTTCCGGTCTTGTGTTCTCTTTTCCATCTGTTTCTGTAATGCTGAAATATCTGGACTCTATCAAGTCCGTCCCTCTGGGGAGTTCAGACAAAGTATTGGTCCTAAGACTTTCTGGAAGTGAGATCTGATTTATTCCCAATGCTTAAGC
Organism: Myotis davidii; assembly: GCF_000327345.1. NCBI lineage: Eukaryota > Metazoa > Chordata > Mammalia > Chiroptera > Vespertilionidae > Myotis > Myotis davidii. Next base: position 1,398,627 of record NW_006293318.1, read on the forward strand.
TATATTTATGTGAGACATATAATACTATAACACATTATTATATTAACATAGAATATATTGTATGTAATAACTATCATAGGTGTATAATTGTTAAATAGCTAAGGAAAATATAACTATTTAATAGTAGATTAGATTAAGTTGGAATAAACATATTTTTTAAGCCTCCTGCACACCCCCCACAGGGGATGTCCCCGCAACCCAGGTACATGCCCTAGACCGGAATTGAACCTGGGACCTTTCAGTCCGCAGGCCGACGCTCTATCCACTGAGCCAAACCAGTTTTGGCGGAATAAACATATTTTAATGTCTTACTAGTATAAACTTTTTTCCCATCATCAGATAATTTTAGCTAATCTATTATATTTATAAGAGTAGATTTAAGTTTATATACTTTGTGACATTTACTGAAGCAGCTACAGTATGATGAAAAAATAATTAAATCAGCACTTTTATACCACTCTTGCCTAAAAATAGCTTGGGTATCTATGCAATATCGACCACATATGGCTAACAACAAGTATGTTATATATCCATAAAGAATAAAGCTCTTTCAATGATATATAAAAGTATATTTTACTGAGGTATGGCAGCGATTGCATTGCATGCCTATCATCCCCTCCCCTGCTGAGAGCATCTCATTTTGGCGCCTACCAGAATAGATTTCAGTGATGATAGCAGCAAATATTTTTACCCATTCAGCCTTTTACTATCAACTAGCAGCTGGAGTTATTCACTTGCAAGTATAAGCAGCTAAGAGGGGTAACTTTCCAACTGGCACAGCCATTGATTGAGATCTTACTAAACATCAGGCACTATGCTTGTCTCCAGAGATAATGATCAAGTCGGGATTTTGGCTTTCAAGTAGCTCAAAGCTTAGTAGTGGAAACAAATCAAGTAAAAAAAAAAAAGAGTTATGGTGCAGTGTGAAATGTGCTATGCTGTAAGAGGACACGGGAGCAAAGAGGACATGAGGGGAAGTGGCAATCGTTGAACTGACTTTTTAAGACTAAGGAGTTAACTACACGTAGAAGTAGGAGAAGGATAGCCTCAGCAGAGAGGAGATACCATGTGATTTTCACCCAAACCTGTGGTAAAAGGCTCAAAGAGGCTGTTAGCAAGAGAGCGCACTGGTATTCACACCCAGGCCTTCCCGGTCTCCCATCACACTGCCTTGTGAAATGCATACAGAAGAGCGTTCTCTTCTCGGACAGTCCTTTTAATCTGCGTTAGGAACTGGCCAGGCTCATTTCTCAGTGAATCTTGTAGAACACTAGTCCCTGAAAACGCTTAGAGGCAAATGCCACCATAGTTAAATAAGCTTCAGAAAGGCTGAAAACCCTATTATTCTTTTTTAGTTTATAATACACATTAACAAAGAATTCTGCAAAGTTCTGAAATTGAATGAATAGACAAACAAATACTTTAACTTTGCTTAACTTGATGATTCCAAAATGATTTTTAGTCATGGGCTATATTTCAGCCCATGTACATTTTAATACCATGGAAAAAATTAGTATAGCCAATACCGTATCAGGACAGAAAAGGACACATTGGTTTAAGTTGGTTTGAATTTCTTTGGACATGGATTATCAGTTATCCATTTATAAGTACAACAGCTGCAATTTGAGGTTGGACTTAGTATGTCTTTGAAAGCTTTACAAGATTCAGTTTCTATACATTTTAATAAAAATACAGATAAACACCATTTATTAAATTGTACACCATTCAGAGTTCTTCAGGCAATATATGTTCACAAAATTAATATCTGCCATGCAGTCATTGGTCAGCTCGTTTCTCCTTCACATCCCAGTTTCCTCTTTCGCTTCTCCTTGCACCTGTGACCTGGCTGTACTGCTCGGCCAGTAGGCTCCCAGGGCTGCTGCGTTCTAACTCTAGCCTTTGCTAACGTTGTTGCTGCTGCCTGGACCAACTCTTTCCACCTCCCTGACATCTCATTCCTCTCTCTTCTCCAGGACTCAGTATGGGTATCATTCAGTCTGCTAAACTGTCCTGACCCCACATCGGGTTAGGGAGCCTTCCTTGACTCATTTCATACCTTATGTTTCCCCTCTTAGGCTTGTCACATGGTCTTGCCTAGCTACTGCTCTGTATTTCTCTCTGGACTATGAGTTTCATGAGGAGAGGAAACATGCCTGTATTACTCACCTACATCCTCATTTCCTACCTAGTACCAGACATATACTCAGTGCTCTATAAACACCTGTTGGATGAATATGTTTAAAAATGATTTTTATTTGTGCACATAATACACTATGCGAACTATGATATCAACTCTCCAGCTCTTGCAAACCGAAATAAGTTTCACATAAAATTTCCAAACAACTGTTTTGTTTTGTTTTCCTGTGAGGTAACCCTTTCATGCCCAATTTCATGCATTTGAGGACTAACCGATGTCTCTTCTCTCCTCCTTACCTTTGACCTCCTTGAACTTGAATTCATCTTCTGTCATTGTGAGACCCTCCCTCTCAGGAAGCTTGGGGATGAACAGCATAGGTTTTTTCTAGCTGTAAGAGCCATGATCTCTCAGTCCCATGCTGAGGACTCAGGCCACACGTTCACATGAGATCCGTGCTGTAACATTCGGTGTCTGCCATTGCGAGGGGGAAAGGACGTCTGGGCTGTCCGGTGGCCTCTCTGGCAGATGGTGCAGGTATGTCTCTGGGAAATGGACTGCTCTGTACTGAGAGCTAGAAGTCCCGGTGCACGGCTTCTTGGAAGCCCCCAAGCTCCCCGCAGTGGTCACTACCTCTTACGCATGAGGCGTGAGCCTTGTGCTTTGTGTTGAAGGGGAAATAATGTACAAATGATGGCCTAGTAAGCTAGTCATTACTTCTAATTGCTGGTATTAGCACTTTAAATTTCCATTCCCCGGATTATTGTTGTTTCCACTAGTAAGTAGACGTCAAACTTGTAGCGCTTTCCGACTTTGTCAGAGTTCAACTTACCATAGGAATATATTTGGGCTGACTTTTTCGGAATTCATAATCCTGTTGCTCAATCACAGCAAAGAACTGCATGCTCCTTTAATGAATTAAAATTTAAATCTGGAACACTGGCTGGGCCCAATTCACCCACTGCCGCTTCAAAGCTCCTTAGCATATCAAAGTGCTAAGAGCACAGAGAGCACAGTGCAGGAGACAACCCGAGCTGGATAATGAGATATAGGACACATGGAATTTGAGGCAGTGCCTGCAGCGCCCAGGGCAAAATTCTATACTTACTTTTATTGTTCGGTACAAGGTATTCCAACACTTTGCTGTGCAAACTCTGTGTCTCTCTTGCATATTCTTAGACTATGTATCCCATTTATATTTAATTCGGGTTCTGTGAAAGGTATAAATGGAAGTTCCTGGGACTGTTTCCAGAATTAATGGGAGACAGGAACAGTCTATTATTACTCAAAACTTAAGAATGTAGAATGCCAGAGAGAGACACTTTGAAAAATGATTACCTTTCCTGCAGGAGACTGAGGATTTGTCATATGTCTTATGAACTTGCCCAGTGGTTTATATAATTGTATCCTTTCTCGTGGGCCCAGTCTTCCCACTGGAGAAAACAGCGACTACCCTAGCTGTGCGGGAGTGATGATGTCAAAGATGCCTGCTTCCGTGTTGTAATGGAATGCGACCCTCCTAACTGCTGCCATAGGACTGTTCTGAAATGATGGTTTTCACACAGCATTACCTGTAGGAATATGAAAGCATGGAGAAAACCACGGAGAAAGGGGTCAGCTAAGAACTTTCCTTTTTCTTATAGTTCACGTACACTCGTGACTGGTATGACAACTTGTTGAACGCACCTCTATCATAATATGTGCCTCATGTCTTCTCCCATTTTATTTTTTTAAAGTTCAGATATACAATTAGTTAAAAAGTAATAAAATGAACATAAAATACCCTTCATCTAAAATCACCCAGTTTGCCCTAGCTGGTTTGTCTCGGTGGATAGAGCAATAGCCTGCGGATTGAAGGGGCCCCGGTTCGATTCAGGTCAAGGGCACATGCCCAGGTTGCGGGCTCAACTCCCAGTAGGGGGAGTGCAGGAGGCAGCTAACCAATGATTGTCTCTCATCATTGATGTTTCTCTCTCTCCCTCTCCCTGCCTCTCTGAAATCAGTAAAAGTAAATAAATAAATAACCAAATTTGATCACTTTACCACATTCACACATGTGCTGTCTCTACATATATGTATAATATCTATAGATATGTAATATATAAATATTTTAAATAGCATAAACATTTATAAATAAGTTGGAGGCATCATGGCATGTTACCCCAACTATTTAACTATTTCAGTATCTGTGTCTGACTATCTGGAACCAAAGCATGCATGTACCTAAGACATTTAACAGGGATATGGTATTGTTATTTTATTTATGGTTCATACCCCAAATTTCCCAGTTATCATAGTGATGTCCTTTTAACTGTTATCCAGCAGTATTAATATTCAGTCAATGATCATACATTGCATGGAGTTGTCAGGCCTCCTTAGTGTCCTTTAACATAGAAAAATATATTTTTGTCTTTCATGACATTAATACTTTTGAAGAGTTGGATTGTCTTACAGAACATCCCCTCATCGGGATTGTCTTATTATTTTCTTGCAATTATATATGAAATGGTTTTGTTAGGAATCCAGATAGGTGAGTCTATGTAACTAAGCTGTGTTTTGTTGGCCTGCTTAACCTGTGTCTTCCCTACCCGCATGGGAGCCCCTAATAGTGAGGAACCCTATCTTACATCTGTAAGTTCAGAACTCAGCATATTGCCTGGCACATGTGAGTACCAATAACTCATTGTCCTCTCTCCAATCTGTTCCTTTTTTTCATTTATCATTTTAGTTCTTCCACTACCATCCACTCAGCCACCCACACTAGAAACCTAATTATGCTTGACACTTCACTTTTCTCTCCCTTTCGCCCACTCTGAATAATCACAAAGTGCTACCTGTTACACTGGCTGAACACTTCTCCAGCCATCCCCCTCCCCTCTATTCCTATTCCAGGCCTCCATCACCCTCTCCAAACTATTAGAGCAGCCTGTTAGCTGATCTTCTTGCTGCTGTGCTAGTCTCAGTCCCACCATATCCACCTTCAAGCCAGTGTTCAGAGTGACCCACCTAAAAGGCAAACCTGACCACCTTGCTTTCCTGGTTAAAAGGCAAACCTGACCAGCTTGCTTTCAGAGACCTCCGTGACTTATGGGATGTGATCCAGCCCGATAAAGAAGCCACCCATAATCTGATCGTCTCCTTCCTCCTATCTCATCCTGCCTTGTTCTTTTTGTTCCAGAAACACTGAAACCATTGAAATAGCATTAGAAGTCTTCATTTGCTACAGGCCAGCCATATGTCAGTTATTATATAGTGCCCCCTTTACGTATATAATCTCATTTAACCCTTATCTAGGTGGGATAATTTGCACTTTATAGATAAGGAAATTATTTGCATTGCCCAGCTAGTGAGGTAGAACCAGGATTTAAACAGGAACTTTTCCCACCCTGCCAAGGTTGTCTCAACTCGCCATGCTATTTCTTACCTTCATGACTATTTTCTGCATGTAATGCCTTTTCCTCAGCCACTTATTCTTGTTGCCTAGCTAACTCTACTAACCCTGTGGAACTCAGATGTAGTCTCTTTTGTTATCTTTTGTGTTAGATAATGTACTTCCTTAGTGCTTCTAAAATAACCTAGCATAAGGCTAGTGCTGTGCTTACATTATAATTTAATAGTCACTTTACACGTCTATCTGCCTGTCTTCCCCACTAGACCCCATTGTGGTATTCTTATACATGCAGAGTAGACTCAGAGTAATAACTCAATAGATATTTGCTGAGTGCATGGATGATAATGGGGCAGAGAGGTCTTTATGCTGCCATGTTGCACGTAGCTGGCTTAGTAAAGGACTTCTATGTACTTGTCAAATTTTCAGTCACAAGTTTTCAGTCAAAATAGATGACTAAATTGTGTGACATAACGTGACTTCACAATTATCTTAATACACGGTTTTACAGAGTAATGCTTAAATAGTGATTTAAAAATTAGCATGCTTCTCCTCTAATAATATTAGGACACTTTGCATTTTACATTCACACACATTTACTCTGCTACACTCAGGATAGAGTACGTCCTTTGTGCCTGTCAAATGCAAAAAGAAAAATGAATGTATGTTCCTGTTTTCATTGAACATGGTGTTTTAAACATTTCTGTATGTCCTTCATATTATTTTAAGTACTGTAATTTTTTACTGAGTTGGTTTTATTAAATCTATTCCTCTAATATTGGACATTTAAGCTTTTTTCCAGTCCTTTGGAATCATAGATGGCTGTTCTGAATATATAGGTTTTTTTTTTCTTCTGTTGAATAATGTTATTAGGAGAAATTCTAATGACTAAAATTATTGAATCAGAGTAATTATTTTATACACCTTTATTAGCCTTAATTTCTTTCCAAAAATGGTCATATCAATTTAAATGATCATTAGACATAAACAAAAATAATAGATTCCTTAAACTTTTGCCAGCCCTGGGTACAATCTTTAAAATATGTTAGCTGTTTTGATAGGTCATTAAAGATGTCTTCAGTTTCCAACAGAATGGTCTTTTCCCATGTTTCTTTCTTGATATTTGTCTGTAATTTGGGTGTTTTGATGCCATAACTTACTCCGTTTTCAGGAGCTTATGGTTTTCCTTCTGAATTTTAATGAAGGCTCCACATATTATAAATGTTAATTTGACATTTTCAGTTCAAGTACTTTTCTCAGTCAGTTGTTATATTAAAAAAATTTAATTTACATCTCATTTTACTTATAAAGGCTTCAATTTCTGTATATTCAGTTGTGGAAATATGTCCCATTGAGCTCCTTCTATGGACTCATGTGTTGTGTAAGGCATGGCTCTAACACTTTGGTTTTCTGAACTGCTATAGCTTTCTTAATACAACTTAATAAATAAGTCTTCTTTGCCCTTTATTTGGGAAAGCTGACTTAACATTTTAAATGTTTTGAGTTTATTTATAACTAGGAGACCAGTGCACAAATTCCTGCACCTTAAAAAGAACTCTGGGCCATGAGGCTGCGGTGGGCACAGGGGCAGGTCTCGGCCCATCCTCCACACCTCTGCTCTGCCTTTCCTGCTGCAGCCCCTGGTCCCCTGTCTGTTGGCAGCCCCGCTCCCCCCGCCCCCCACTGTTGCTGCCACTCCCATGCACTGACAGGACCGGGTGCAAGCAGGGTCGGCACAGGCAGCAGGTGCGAGAACCCAGCAGGACCAAGGCAATTGAGAGCAAAGAATTTCCAGTAACCACCAGACGCTCTCCCCAATGACAGCAACCAGTGACCGGCGCCCCACCTTGGTCTGGCACCCACGCTCACCTGTTCCACCATCCCACCATGGCCAATGCCTGCCATGTTCCATGATCTGCCACCTGCTGCCAATGCCCACCATGTTCCGTGTGTGCCCCCTAGTGGTCAGCACATGACATAGCAACCGGTTGTTCAGTTGTTTGGTTGTTTTGCCATATGGTCTATTTGCATATTAGCCTTTTATTATATCGGATGTCCCTCTCCTTCCTGTCGGTGTGCCTTTCTGTATTTATGCCAGTACCACACAGCTTTAAGTTCTCAGACCTTTTAATGAGTTTAGTATCTTATCTGGGTAATTTCCTTCTCATTTATTCTTTTCAGATTATCTATTTTAGTTTCACCTTTGCTTACATTTTACATGCAAATTGTGTTGAATTCTGAAAAAAGTATATTGTAATTTTTATTGAAATTGTGCTAGATCTATGCAATTCCTTGGGGTGGACAGATTTATAATTTTTAGTCTCACTGAGGCAAATATCATACTTATTTATATTTTAAAAAACTTCCAAAAAGGATTTACAGGTTTCTGTAAAATGCCTTTGCTCTTATCTTGTTCAACATAAACCTTAGTGTTTAGATTGTTTTTAATAAAATAATAATAGCTAACATATACTAAGCGTGTAATATATACCAGACATTATGCTGAGGCCTCTGCAAGGTAGCTACAGTTATCACCATAAGAAACTGAGTGGTAGGTTGGTCACATACTGTGTCCAGGGCCATGGGCTGTTCAGGGATGGAGCTATAATCTGCACCCAGGACTGCCATGCTCTTAATCACTACCCTGTACTAGGTAAACTGGAATTGTGAGCTTTTAATGAAGTTTAGCCAGCATAAAAGCAAAATTCTTGTGCTAAGGTCAATATTTCAAATGGATAAGAAGAGGAAGGACAATATCTGTTCAAAATATGAGAAAGAGCTCAGTTGCTTAGTAGGTCTTTTATACAGTGTAAACTAACAAAGTGACATGTTGCTTTGAAGGAAGTAATAAATCCAGTTCTGCATTAATTGATATATGATGCCAGTTAATGTCAGGGGATAGCACCAGAGAATCCCATCTAGAATGCTCTGTTCTCAGCCCCATGTCGTAAGAGTGGCTTTTATAACAGTGAGTTTCATCAGGGAACAGTAATGGGATAATGAGGAATTATGTTGAATAAGTGGTTGAAGGATGGGAATTTTCAGCCTGGTTAAAAGAAGACATCTGAAGAGCTGTTGTGAGCAAGAGGGAATAGACATGTAGTGAACAGAGGTTTCAAAGAGACAGATTCTCCAGGAAATTCTGGAAGAAGTAGCTTGTCCAACAGTGAAACTGGCTTCCTTGCAATGTAGTGAGTGTGTCACCCTTTGAAGTATTGAGCAGAGACCAAAGGTTATAGAAAAGGGATTCCAGGACCCAGAAAACACAGTGGTTAGAAATGCTAATTAGTGGACTCCATCCCCGACTAGTGAATCGGAAACTGAGATGGGGCTGCACTGTGTTTTAAGAAGCTGTCCCAATGACCTTGCTACAGGCTGAAGTTCGAGAACTACTAACCTAAATAAACTCTAATGACCCTTACAACTCTAAACTTTAATTCTTTTACTATTTGTCACTCAATACACTTTAACCATTCAGTATCCATTGTGTATTGTGCCTAAGGGAAGTTAATTGTTGAAATAACAAAAGGGACCTCATTATAAAGAGGTTTCCTCAATAGATGTCTTCACAATGTCAACCCTGCGACAGTGTTTCAGCTAACTTTAGGTATCCCAATAAATGGTTGAAAATCTCCCATACACACACTCCAAGCCATGTCCACTAGAGAAGGCATGGATTATCAACAATGTGCGCCTACTTTTTTTAAAGGACAAATAAATAAAGGAAAACTAAAGTTTTCATCCTAGTTTTGTTTTCTTTTTCACCATCAAACTGAATTGAAATCCTCTGGAGGTAGGTTGGAATAGATGGGAAGGACTTTAAATTTAATTTCTGATAGCTAAGACACAATAAATGTTGAATTCCCCTTGTCACTTACCCTTGCTCTGAGTCCTTGGGCATTGAGGCCATGTCTCATCTATCATTGTATCTTTCGTGGTGCTTAGTGCAATGCCTGTGAAATGTTAGTGCTCAATCATTGCTGATTAAATGTAATGTATTTAATGTGGTAAATGATCTGGGCTTGAAAAATTGTTATATGACATCATTATGATTACACAAAATAGAGAAGACTAGAACCCTAGGCAGCCCAAACCAAATGCAATTACAAGTTACATTTTAGAGTAATGGTTCTTGATCTTTACGCCCACTCTCTAAAGCTTTGTTTTGCATGGTTATAATCATTCTTTGCATAAAATTTTTAAGTCTGCTTCTTTTTTGCTTTGTCATTCTGTATTAGGGAATCAAATTACATGGTAGACTCACACGTGCAAAAAAAATAGAGCTTTTTAAATTGCCAGAGCGAACTTGATCCTTTTCATCAACCTAGTAGGCAATTGGAAAACTTCAACATGACAGTTAATGGTAGCTTAGCCTTTCCCAGCTAAGCAGTGTATGTCTGTGGTGTAGTCAATAAAGTCCCACCCTCTCTCTCAGGGTTGGGTTAAATAATACCTTGGGTGACTGAGCCTATTGCAGATATATGCTTGGTATTTCAGATTCCCTCCCTTCCCTGCACTTCTTTATAATTATGGCATCTGGATGGGGTTATTGGAGGAGAGGATGGAGCAGACAAGTCAATGGCTCATGTAAGATCATGGTAATGAAGAAGAGGACTCAAGTTTTTTCCTTTATTCCAATGCCTGCTTTGTGCTGATTCTCTGGCCTTCTCAGAGCCCCCACACCCACTCTCCTGAGCCCACTGAGACACTGGGGCCCCTGAATGCACATGCAGGATTTGGAGGGAGCTGGGGAGCTGTTTTACTCTCATTTACAGCCACCTCCATCCACCAGTGTGACACCTCATTACTTTGGATGCGTCCCTGACTGAAAGGTGAGAAGCTTCCAGCTAGAGAAAAGGGAACAGTCCTGTGCTTTCAGCTCTCTCTTCATCCTATAGAAAAGCCTCCCAGCCCTTAAAACATCTGCCTCAGAGGAGAAGGCAGGACACCTGAGCTTCACACCCATTGCCCCTAATTCCTCTCCTTCCTGTGCCAGTGTGGGTAGAATGGTTCTTTCCTCTTGCTACTTGGCTAGAACGGCCATACCATTGCTGTTTCTCCGCACATTCTGTGCACTTAATAAACGGAACCAACAGAAAACATGTTTCTAAGACCAAAGTTGTGATATGAAGAAAGGGGAGCTTTGAAATTTAGAGAGCCTTCTTTGCAGCCCCTCCCACCCCACCCCCCAACCCTGGCTTTCTGATTGTATGTCTTTAGGGAAGTCTGTTTTGAGACTTAAAGCTGATCTGTGATGCCATAATGTCTGAGGCAATACCCATTCTTTCCTTCTCTGGGCAACCACTTCATGGCTCACCTGCAACCGAACATGATTTGAGGGAGAAATAAAATATGTCCATTTAACATTTCTGAGTATTATACTTGCTAAAAATTATATCAGAAACACCCCTGCATGCCCTAGTGGTATGTACTGAACGCTGGGATAGGAGAGGTACATGATTTAATGTATTTAATCCTTGAGTTTAATTTACTTAATCCCTATTCTTATTTTACAAATGACACATTGAGGCTCAAAATTAACTTTCCCTAAGCTTTTCAGAGAGGGCATCTGTCCAGCTACATCACGCACAACATTTAACCAGATGGACACACCACTGAGTAGTTACCCATTGCTCCATGTTTGGACATTAAAGCTGCCTCAGGATGTGTGTGTGTGTGTGTTGTTTTTTTATTTAATAAAGTTTTATTTTTCAAAATGCACAGTTGGGGCATCCCCACTTTTGGTGTTTCTGGTGTAAAGTATTGGAGCTCTGTGCCTTGAAACTAGTTTAATGAGTCCTTTACTAAGGAGCTCCCGAGGACCTGCCCTGGCCAGTGAACCCTGGATCTTCAGTCTCAGAGACAACAGCGGGGGTTGTAAGCTCATAGCTGGGAACTTCCTTACAGAATTGGTCCTGGGCCCCTGTGTCGAGCAAGATTAGGTTATTGGGCTTGTCCTGATCTTTGCCTTCAGACCACGTCTCTTTGAGAGACTTGTTCACTGGATCTTTGTCCTTTTTGTCCCGCTTTCTGGCATCTGTTTTCTTCCGTTGTCCTTGGGCAGCCCCGCCACCTTGAGCTGCAGCCTTGCACTACAGGGACCTCAGGACAGGGCTTCGCCTCACTCAGCTCACCACAGCCACCTCAGGCGGTTCTGAAGGCGGATTTACCACTCCTTCTACAAGAACCTGGGCCCTAGAATTCGAAGGCTGCTTCAGACCATATGGGGAAAATCAATAGATTAAAACAAAACTAAAAAATATATCAACTACCTATAGCAGTGCAATGACCTAGTTCATTATTTATTCAAACACAATGTAAAAAATCAATTTGGACCCTAGCCGGTTTGGCTCAGTGGATAGAGCATTGGCCTGCGGAGTGAAGGGTCCCAGGTTCGATTCCGGTCAAGGGCACAGCCCAAGGTTTCGGGCTTGATCCACAGTGGGGGGGAGGGGGGGGAGCATGCAGGAGGCAACCAATCAATGATTCTCTCTCATCATTGATGTTTGTATCTCTCTCTCCCTCTTCCTTCCTCTCTGAAATAAATAAAAAAATATTTTTTTTTAAAAAAAAGGACACATGCTAGGATTGAGGGTTTGATCCCCAGTAGGGGGAGTATAGGAAGCAGCCAATCAATGATTCCCTGTCATCATTGATGTTTGTATCTCTCTCTCTCCCTCTCTCTCTTCCTTTCTGAAATCAATAAAAATATATACTTAAAAAATCAATTTGGGAAATTTGAACATTAACTAAATGGATACTTGATGATAATAAGGAATTATCATTTAGTTTTGGAGGTATCAACTTTTTACAAGAGAGTTGTTATATATATAATTATATATAATGCATGTATACATAATTATATATATAATTATATATAATACACGTATATATAATTTTATATATATATAATTATTACAGATGAAATGCAACCATGTCAAAATTGTTTCAATCTAATATGAGGGTGGAATAGATGGAACAAAATTGGCCCTAATTTGAACATTGTTGAAGCTGGGTGATGGGTACAGGGGGTTGTTATTCTATCATTTTGTATATGTTTATAATTTTCTGTAAGAAAAAGAAAATTTAAATGGGGAGTAGTGTTCCCTATCCTTTCTGAGTTTTGAGCAAGGCAGTATTCTCTTTCTAATATTATTAAGCAGACATGAGTTTGTATGATTTTGGTTCCAGTCCCCATTCCCCAATGCCTTATCTTAATCACATTTCTTTTACATTCTGTATATCACTTGACAAATACCTTCTGGGTGAGTCTAGTTAGATGAAAACCCTTCCTCAGTATGGAGTAAAGAGATGGCAGCCAGTGCCCTGGGGTGGGGTGTGTGTTGTGTGTGTGTGTGTGTGTGTGTGTGTGTGTGTGTGTGTGACAGTTGGTGGGCACAATGGCTCTCTGAACTAGGCCTTGCCGGAGCCTTGTTATCCCAATTCGAGCCGCAATTTTATCATGTGTCTGAGGAAGTGCTTCTCCTGCTAGGCAGGAAGGAAATTTAAAAATAAGTGCCAGCTTCCAATACCTGGGAGGCACACGCTGACATCTTCTTCTTATCTGCTTGGTGAAGTCCTGCCGTCCTGCCGAGTGTCTCATTAACACCAGGGGCTGGCCAGGCAGGGTGCCTGCCTTTGGGCATGCGTGCTATCTGGGCACAGTGTTTATTCGATTCATGAAATGTACTAAAGTCACATTGCATTAGACCCCCAAAGCGCAGTTGTTTTCTAGGGGGATGTTTAGAGTTCCCTCTCCTTCCCCAGTTCCCCATGCCACACTGAACCAGGTATCTGGCAATCCCGGCTCCACTGACAGGAGAGGAGGCAATGTTTCATTAATTATTCTTCCCCTCTCAATATTATTCATTATTGTCATTCATGTAAGTATAAACATTTGTTCCAGGGAGAGGGGCGAAGATAACATGCATGAGGGAGAAGGAGGTGGAGAGTAAGCATGTGAGAGGTTGATCATTGCAGAATAGGAATGAAGCAAATATGTTATATCTTGAGATTCTAGTGGGGTTCTACAATGAAGACAAAACACCGAAAAATAGATTACAGATGTGAATTTTTCCAAAAGGCACATGATGAAATCTAATGTGGGGTGGGGGAATTCTCTTGGTTTTATAGCTTCCTTTCATACCCTGTACAAGCTAATGCCAGGATTCGGGATGGCCTTTCATTATATGTCATTCTCTGCCATAGCGTCCCTGCAAAACTCAAAGAAACTGCATGGCATTAAAAATACTCGCAGGACAATCAGCATAAGCCATAGCTCACCCGCCCACTCCTACTATATACCAGTGGAGTTTCATATTGTTTTCTCCCCAATCCTCTCATTGGCCTTGTCAGTTTTATACAAGCTGACCATTCAATATGGGGCATATTGATTTCTGCTGTGTGGAGCTAAAGAGAGCAAGCATAGGCACTGATTGCAGTGAAGATTAACAGGTATTAATGGGGTTAATTTTCTGCTCTAGTTTTTCAAGAACAGCCATTATCAGCAAATGCTTCAGAGTTTTAAATGGGAAGCAAATGGGAGAAAAAGGAAATATAAAATATGCAGAGCCTGGCTCATGTGTATACCCCATTGTCCCAGCCTTAGGCAGGCACCAACATTTGTACCAGGACGACGCTGGTGCTTCACACGTTTTACTTAATTAAATCCTTGGAAGCATGGGAAGAGCTAAATTTATTCTTTCCATTTTACATGTGAGCAAACTGAACATGGGGAGATGTCAGTAGTTTACCCAAAGCCGTACGGGGAGAAAGTCCTGGGACGTAGCTGCCAAACCAGCTCTGTCTGACTCATATCTGTTTTCTTTCTGCTGCCCCTACTGACCCGGCCAAGAATGCTAAAGCAGTTCATAGGTTTTCTTTATTTTTGTATTTTTGTTTGTTTGTTTTTAACCCTCACCCAAGGATATGCTTATTGATTTTAGAGAGATAGGAAAGGAGAATGAGTCAGAGAGAGAGAGAGAGAGACATCAATGTGTGAGAGAATATCGATAGGTGCCTTCGACATGTGCTGCGACCAGGGATCGAATCTGCAACCCCTTGGTGCACGGGACTACACTCCAACCAACTGAGCCACCCAGCCAGGGCAGCTCATGAGTTTTCAAAGAAGAATTTTTTTTTTACTTGTGGTTGATGCCTTACTCCAGGCATTAGAAAGTTATAAACTTTTCAAATTGCAATGATTATAACTACAGGCTTTATGTTATAAGGCACAGTGCCATGAAGAAGGAAGACATACCAAAGTTACAGTTTGTCACTATGGGTGAGGTCCTGAGCAAACGTCTCTGGGCCCAAATTGTCTCTGCCACATGCAAAATAATTTCCTTAGATCAAGTCTAGGTTATCTTTCTGTTCAGTGATTCTCTTAGCTGATAGATTGTAAGTCTTGCTAAATCAGAACTGATTTATGTGCGCACGCGCGCACACACACACACAGCACACCCTACTGTCTACACAATTAGCATTATTATTTTTATTCAAGTAAGGGCAACTTAGTTTCCATACACAAAGCACTGAACTGGTTCCAGGCAGTTCAGTTATTCAGTCTAGTTTAAACATTAAGACAATATCCCATCAACCTGGCTGGTAGCTCAGTTGATTAGAGCCTCATCCCAATATGCCAAGTTTGTGGGTTTTATCCCCAGTCAGGGCACATACAAGAATCAACCAATGAGTGCATGAATAAGTGGAACGACAAATGAATCAATCTCTCTCACCAGTAAATATTTTAAAAAAAAAGACAACCTCACACCTGTCCATCCATGACCTTACCCCCCTTGTGATCATGGAGGACTGTTGATCTGTACCTAAGTCCAAAATTCTGGCTGCATTAGTATGAGTCTTTCCTGGCCTCCTCCACCTTGAAAATCTGAGAAAACTGTTAGCAAGGTGCAGCAGAAGAAGGGTGGATGTTAGATCGAGACCCAGCAGGTCTGGGGTATTTTTAAGCACCTTTTTTTTAGCCACCCACAGTGGTAACTTTTGGTATTTCCCTGTATCTAGGTTCTGTGTTGTATAGAGAAAATGTTACCAGCAGTGCTGTGGCATAGTTACACCTAGCGAGAGAATGAGACTCAGCTGGATGAAGTCTTTCTCCATAGACACTGTCAGTATGTTACTGTCCTTCATGCCAGACTGATAAGTTCTCAAAAGCAGAGTGTGTGTTCCACACACCCTTTTATTGCTGCTACACCCAGCTCATGCCCAATATGTCATGGGCAGTACATCAAGAAAATAGCAGTGAGTATTTTTTTGTAGAAAAAAACACACAACAATGTGAATTTTGGAACCAGGAATCTCTGGGTTTGAAGTTCTGGTTCTGCCAATTAGTTGCTGTACTTTGGGAACAGTTGGTTAAGTTCTCTGAGCCTCAGTTTTCTTATCAGTTAGATGAGTTTAATGTAGCTTCCTTTCCTTGCGATGTTTTCTGAAGTTTGGAGGCAGTGTAGGCAAAGCAGTTATTGAATAGTTGGCGCTCAGTGGGTGGTAGCCAAGCGCAGCCACATATGAAGTAGGCGGCACTAAATAATGTTGAAACAGCAGAATTATTGTAAAAAGCTGAATTATAAACCACTTTGTCATAATAGAGAACAAAACTGCCAGGACCTATCAAGAAGAAAGAATTTCTACTTTTAAAATAGAAAGAAAAGCATTTGAACAATTGAAAGTGATCTGTCTTGTGAGATAATAAGATCCCTGACAAAAAACAAACAAACAAACAAAAAAAAACAAAACACAGAGAAAGACTTCACGCAGTGTTTGAGCAGCCACGCTAGACCACTGCTAGGAAACTTCCAATTCAGCAATTTTTGAAATTCACATTCATTTGTGTAGCAAAGATTCCCCATCAAACAGCAAGCCATATTGTTCAAGACAAACTATTACAATTTGCCTTTCCTGCAATTGCATAAATTACTTGGCGGAACTGACGAGACCACAAATAACTTTTAATAAATCTGTCGGTTTTGCCAACGTCAACAAAAATGTTAATAAGAAAGAATGCAAAATATAGTTTGTAAAAGATGGAGGGATGGAATGATAATCATTCAACATTTGATTTACATGCTAAATGCAGTGAATATAACAAAATCGTTTTTACAAAGTCTCCCAGGACCAACATGAAATAGCTCACCTCATCTTGTGATGATTAGCACATGGGTGCAGGCTCAGCATATGTTTTAATAAAGGTCCCATTTTCAGGGAGGGTGGCATATGTGTGAAAGAGAGCAAATTAGGCTGTGATCCCGGGGAACTGACCTTCTCATAAGCCCCCCCCAACAGCACATAAGTGTGTCCACTTAGAAAACTATTTTAATCAGCAGATTATTGAGAGACTAAATGGTTGTGTCTGGTCAAATGACATCAGGAACTGAGACGTACCAGACCTGAGTTAGAACTCACTCAGAGAGAGAACATTCCAGGAAGTCGCAATAGTCTCACCCCTTCCTCTTCTGGGGTGAACAGCAGGTCTGCCCTGATGTGAGGCTGTTGGCACACGGGCCCTGTATGATTCCACTGAGTACATATGAGATCCCATTTTTATTGTGTCCTACTCATGAATGTGCGTGCGCGCGCGCGCGCACACACACACACACACACACATACACACACCTCCTGTGCTTCCAGATAGCCTATAGTGGTTCTCAATCTTCCTAATGCTGCGACCCTTTAATACAGTTCCTCATGTTGTGGTGACCCTCAACCATAAAATTATTTTCATTGCTACTTCATAACTGTAATTTTGCTACTGTTATGAATCGCAATGTAAATATCTGATATGCAGGATGTATTTTCATTGTTACAAATTGAACATAATGAAAGCATAATGGTTAATCACAAAAACAATATGTAATTATACATGTGTTTTCCGATGGTCTTAGGCGACCCCTGTGAAAGGGTCATTTGACCCCCAAAGGGGTCGTGACCCACAGGTTGAGAACCGCCGGCCTAGACAGACAGCATTTCCTCTGGTCAGTTTTCTTTTATGTCCCTTCCACCTCCCCAACTCTAACTGTGCCTCTATTGTAAGTTCGTCGGTGTCATTAGTCATGTGTTTTCTTACATTTTCCCCAAATGAAAATCTCAAATTATCTTTGCACTTGAATTTTATATGAGGAAATGCAAAAGCTTTTTTTATTATTCAGATCTAGTGACCTCTGTTTTATTAGCCTGATTGCTTAAAGTTAAGGGCACAGCCTTATTTCTTGGAGAGAGACTCCATGAGTGTCCAGCGGGCAAGCCCCACAGGCAGCTGTGCTTCTTGTCCAACAGGAGGTGGGAAACCAGCTGCTATGGATAGAGTCCTCCTGCCCTTGCCTGCCACCCTCTGCCAGGGTTCTGGCTTTGCCCTAAACTCCTCCCCTGGCCCCGCCCTCGGAGGAGGATCTTCCCATGCCAAGCTCTCCTTTGGTGTTTCATGGCACAGAATCGAGAAGAATAGTGAGAAATTCAGAAGGTTCATTCGGAAGAGACTTAGAGATAAATACTAGGGAGCAAGAAACCATCATTTTAAGGAAAATGAATACAGAAAACACATAGGAGTTTTAATAGATTGCTAGGGTTTGTGAGTACCCTTTATCATGTTTGGAAAAGACAGATAAAAAAAAAACAGTTCTTTTGAAAATTCATACTGTTTGTTGAAGTGTTTTCTCCACACTGCTCTTGTGTATGCGATTTATTATTTTATAAACAATGCTTTTGAAAATATGAATATGAGCTTGTGAAGAGCTCTACAATTTCCTGTATGTTCCCAGTACCTCAGGTTCGTGGCTTCCCACATGCTTTTCTTTTTCTCATTAGAGGCCCCTGCTGATATCATAGTGGTTTCTTTTTCCCAGTCACTTAATGAACAGTCCCTAAATGAACCGTGATAAGTGTCTGTCCTGGCATGACCTCAAATTAAACTCATTATGAATGTTGGTTGCTTGGGCTAAAATGCCTCCTCATCCCAGAAAGTGGAATGGTGGCTCATTTTTCAGAAGTAGCTAAGAAGAGCCCGCGCTCATAAACCCTCCCGTTGTGATGGTAGCACAGCCTGGTGGTTAGGAGCCCAGCTCCGAAACTCATCCTCACATTGCAGTCCTCACTCAGCTCCCATTGTCTGTGTAATTTGGGGAAAGTTATTTGACTTGACAGTGCCTCGATTTCCTCATCTACAGGAGAATTTTAATACTGCAAATTGCACAGGGTTGTGGTGACACTGTCAGTGAACTCATGTAAGGAACTCAGCAAGTAGCTAGCACCCACCCCCGAAAAGGAGGTAGTTTAAGAAGTCATCCTACAGATACTGCATGAAAAGTTGTAAAATTGAAGGTGACCGTAGTTGGTGATCCCTGTTTGAGTTGCTGGGTTCTGATTCATCCATTCATTCGTCCAGTGCTCATTCCCTGAGCTCCTGCGATGGCAGTTCTGATGGGAAGACTTCCTAGAGGAGATGAAAGTCTAGCGAGGTTGTTGAAGGGTGAACAGGTGCCCACCAGTAGTCAAACGAACAGAAATCCATTCCAGGCAAAGTCAACAGTGTACAAAGCTATGTGTTAGCCAGCACCCTGGTCTTCCTGGAGTATAAAGTTGGGTTGAGGAAGGGCCAGAGATGGTGCTAGAGCAGTGGCCAGGTGCCAGGGAGACCTCATGGGCCTGGTAAGAAGACAGCTTTAGGTCAGAGAACCCTGCTGTTTGTTGCATAGCTAGTGTTTACATCACCAGGGTGCCACTTCAGAGTTGCCTCTGTACCTGGAGCAGACACCAGTTATGACCAGGCAGCTACTTGGTTCCACTCATACTGATGTTTTCCTGCATTTAACCCCATTCTGATGGAGTGCTTGAGTTTAGAACCTTAGAAACAGGGATTTATCCAAAATAAGCAAAGCGTGGATGAATTACACAGAGATACATCAAGATGTTTGCAGAGGCCCTGATATAACTAATTGCAATTCCTTTCACCTTTCTCACTTAAACACTAATTCTCATTTACAAAGACTAATAGTTTTTGATGTTCTGGGTCCAAGGTTTGTTTTTTTAGAACCTCTTGTCCAGAGCAAGCTAACCATCATCTTCTGTGTCTAGGAATATTCTGGCTTCTCACCCTTTCTCTGAATTTTTTTTAAACTTGTTGTTCATCTCACACATGCCTGATTACAGTTTCTTGCCATTCATGATGTATCAGTGCACTGCTGACAGTGAACCAGTTTCCTCCATCCGATTAAGTATGTAGCAGGCACCTTGGTTTAGGTTGCGCCAATCTTTGGGCTAAGGTGTATTCCCCTTCAGAAGCCGGTCTTCGCGTCTTTCCCAAAGCAGCACTTTGTCTTTGGATGCTTTTCTGATAATGAAAACTATTGTAGCCAAGAGATTGTTGCCTTTATCAATTACACACTCCACCCTCTAGACAGGTAAAACCCTCTCGGGCAGAGGTCTACTAGGACTGGATCGATAACTTCTGTCTCTTTAGTTGTCCTGACGGCCATGGTTTGGCTGAGCAAAAGCCCCAGTAGAGAACCTGGATCCCAGCTAAAGCTAGTTTTACCTTGTGTTTCATGTCTCCCACCTGTTCTGAAGGCCCCTCTCCTTTCCAACCATGTATCCTAATTAGAAAAAATAACTAATTAGCTAATTGTTGGCTAGAAGGTGGCCTGCCTCTGAACAATGCACTATTTCTGTAGGGCCTTTGCCTGTTTTCCCTTCCAGAAACTTCCCTTTTCTCCTACAACTGGTGAGCACAAAACAAAATAATCCTGTTTCTTATGTGATGTTTTGGCTTCTATTATAATTGCTGCCTCAACCATAGAAAACCCCTTGGGGCTCATTTAAATTCTTTAACTCTTTCCTGTAATTCTGCAGAGAGGTTTCTTAAGTCTCAAAGCACTTTACTAAATAAATATACTATACTCCTATCTTTGACACTGTTCCAGCGATAATCAATATGAAGGATAGGTATTGAAGGACCACATCCGATGAGTCAGGATTAAATTTGTACTGTATATGTGTGTGTTATTTCATTTCTGTTGTTTCCATTTCTTTTGTGTTTAATTAATAAGGAATCCAAAGCAAGAGGATGCATAAAGGCTAATAATGTAAGCTTTCACATTCATGTATATCCTTCTAATTAACAAGTAACAATACATTTTCTCTGCATATGCCCCTACTGTGATGTCAGCTCTGTATGTTCAAAAGATTGATTTAACTTCAATTTAATGCCCTAAAGACAGTCTTAGAATTTTAATAATAATATTGTTAGTGAAATACATGTAATCAGGAAGGGGAAAGGCAACAAGATACTTAAAGTAAACACAAACCTGTAGAACATTTATTAATCATGTGAAGGTATAATGGATAATAGCACATGTGGCTAATTATCAAATTATGTGAAATCTAACTGAAATTCTATGTCAGTTCAGAGTTACTAACACTGGATTCTATTATATACTGTGACATACCAGGAACACTATTATAATTGTCCGAGGTAGTCATATTAATGGTATGAACGGCCTTCATAAATGAGACACTGCCCTTGAAATTATTTACTGAATTATGCTGAGAAAAGGATTGAATCCAAGTGGGAACACAGATTCCAAATTCAAAGTAATGTCATTTAAATTATGTCCTATAAGGAAATTTATGGTTGTATCCCTTTTGCCTGTACAAATCCCTGTGAAGGTTAAATCATAAAACAGAAGAGAGAGAACAGGTGTCCACCGAGTGGCAGTGTGCTGACAAGAAAATAAAAGCAATTTCAGACTATTGTACCAAAAGACCCTGAGGGTGGAATTTTCTAGACGGCCGGTGCTGCAGGCGAATATGTAATTTTTTTTTCCTTAGAAAATATGCACCTTACAAAAATAGGCACCTTAGTTAAGAAGTTGCATTGATATGGTCAGCTCTATGGTTTGAAATAGCTGTGGAATG
This sequence comes from Myotis davidii, assembly GCF_000327345.1. NCBI lineage: Eukaryota > Metazoa > Chordata > Mammalia > Chiroptera > Vespertilionidae > Myotis > Myotis davidii. The sequence goes on from NW_006293318.1 coordinate 1,420,073, forward strand.
GGCACTCCAGTGATAGGCATGCGTCATTTGCCCAGTGCCATAGCTAGCCACGGTCACTTGTATACGCAAACCTGCAACTAATACCTTTTAGCAACTCCTAGTGGAGCCACCTGAAATGGGAGGTTGGTTCTGCTTCTAAATATTGGGGCCAAAGGAAGAGGAAACAAATGGGTCTCTGAAGAAGAGAGACGGCAATCGTTAGCCTACATATTGTGTTTAGCTCTCAAGAGAAAATGACAGGTCCCTGGCTATCGTCCCTGAGCACCTGTTCTCCACACCAGGAAGGGGTGCTTTCTCGCAGGCTATTCTATAGCCGAGAGATTCTATCATTGATTTCTAGGTTGACTTGCAGAGCCCCATCGTTGCAGTATCACATGAGACAATACTTGAGTTCTTCATGAATTTGCTAACATTCTAGGCTCCTGGAATACAAAGAAAAGCCAGGTTGAGCATTCCCAACTACCTGCTTGGAAGATGTACTTTTTTTTGTGGAAAATTGACAGAAAATATTCCCTAGCAAGAGAGATAAGTGGAATGGGCTTCTGGGGAAACATTCTAAGTCGGAGCAGGATCCCAAAGCAGAATTTGCAGAGAAAAGAAAATGAACAATCAGCGTTCTTCTGCCCTTGGCAGCTGCCCTCTCCCTAGTCAACAAGAGGGAGGGAGCCTTGTTGTTACAGGATGGGCACGGGGAGCAGAGCAGCAGCTGGTGAGCAGGCGGCTTGTGCCCTGGCAGCCTGGCCCCTGAAGCAACACCACAAGTTTAAGGTAGAGCAGCGGGGGAAGAGAGCAGCTGCACATAGGAAGCGCCTCCTAGAAAGCAGGGAGAGGAGACCTCTGAGCAAAGGAAGCTTCGCTGAAGCATCACCTTTTAATTTTATTTGTTGTTGACAATATTGCAGGTGTCCTGTCCTCCCCGTTTTGCCTCCAGCCAGTCAGCCGCTGCCCCACCGCAGGCCTTCCCCACACTATTGTCCGTGTCTGTGGGTTATGTATATAAGTTCTTTGAAGCATCCCTTGTAGGCAGAGCTACAGAAGTTTATAAAAATAAACCGGTCCTTCTTACAGAAAGTGGCATTTGAAGTTGTGTTGACAAGAATAGAACTCGCTAGGGCCCAGAGAAAAGTGATGAACTGGGGAAGGATGAAATTACGATCAAACAAACGAATGCCCCTCAAGGAGACCAGACACAGCCCTTGGGCCGCGGTCACACTGAGCTCTGCCTAACTGCACTCTTTGGCTCTCTCCCACAAATTTAGCAGATGATTCTGGTTACTTCTTACTATTGATCAGTATGTCACAGTGATATGAGCTCATTACAGATACTGTTAATCCTAGGTGGGAAGGAAACTTCAACATTTGTCATGTAATGGTTGGGATTTTGCCAATCTGAAAGTAGTGAAAGTAACCCATTCTCAAAATAAAAATAATAAAAATAAACTAAGAGGAAAAAAAGTCAGTCCATGATGAAATTACCTACTTGATATTTTGATGTATTTAACTTCCAGGAGCCTATTAAAATGATAACATGGCAATGTTTCCCCCTGCTGCTCTGCCTCTCGCCACCACTAGCTGAAGCAGGGTGCCCGGGCTCAGTGTGGCCCAGAGAGAGCCAGCGCAGGTCGCCAGCAACCTTTGATGGCTCCTAATAAGAGCTCCTCCTCCTAGAATGGCCACTGTGTCCCCAACACACTCCCATTTCAGGGGCACTGACTCTTGCCTTGCTCCCAACTTTCCATCATCACAGAGATTCTTTCAGCTACAAGAATTTAATAAACACAGTCCTGAGGACATGTCAGGAGTTCAATGAGCATTTTAAAAAAGAATTGACAGACTTACTGTGGTGTGTAGTGTGCTGGGCCCAGCACATACGCACAAAGGGAATGAAGATACATCTGTCTTCACATACACAACGGACACGACATGAATAAGCATGGGTTTTGCAGTATCAGCTGCTGCAGCAGTCTCTTGACTGGGCCATGTCTCTTGGTTTTCTTTTCTTTAAATATATTTTTATTGATTTCAGAGAGGAAGGGCCAGGGAGAGAGAGATAGAAACATCAATGATGAGAGAGAATCATTGATCGCTGCCTCCTGCACCCTCCCTCTACTGAGGACCAAGCCCGCAACCCAGGCATGTGTCCTTGATTGAAATTGAACCCAAGACCCTTCAGCTCATAGTCTGACTCTCTATCCACTGAGCCAAACTGGCTAGGGCTCTCTTGGTTTCCTAGCACACTGCTCGTGTCCATTAGAGCAGTAGGCATGTCATTTGGATAAATCATGAGAGAAAGGATGAGGCCAACAAGGGAGCTCTCACCTGAAACTTTCCAGCTCACATCTCTTTCTTGGGCAGGAAAAGGCAATGCCTGGTGGAAAATGTCATTGTAAAACTGTGCCCCTTTTGCTGCCCCCCATTCCTAACGGGTAACACTGCCGGGACCATTCAGTTAAAGCAAAGCAGAAGCTTTCCATGTACAGTCCTCATGGTCGCAACCTAGGAACCTGGGGAGGGTTTCTGGCAGGTCTGCCTGTGTCAATGCGTGTTCAGTAGCGGGTCATGGGCTCTCATTCCAGGATTCCTGATCTGTCACCGCCTAGTCCAGGGACCCGGGCTGGGCTGCCTGAGCACCCAGTGTCCAAGTGCTTCCATCCGTAAAAGGGGCTAAGAAAACCTGTGCTTCCTGCCGCAGCAACCGCCTTAGGACTGAACAGGATGCCGCAGGCCCTGAGAGATGGAAGCTGTGCTGTTACCGGACTCTGCAGGCATCACCACGTCCGCAAAGAGCTGTGTGCCGGGAATCGGAGGCGTGAGCAGTAGCTGTGCGAATCCTTGTTTAATTGTCCACAAGGGCCGCATCTCCCTCCGCCTGCCCGCGGGGCCCTTCTGTGGTCAGCATTCATGCAGCCCGGAGGCTGCAGGGGGCTGGGCACAGAGAGAGGGCAGTGTGTGCACTTTCATAGCACTGACAGAGCAGCCAAGGCCCCCTCAAACGCAGCACCAGGAGGAAACAGCTTGCACCTGGCCCTGGGTTCTAGCCTTCCTTCCAGGCATTGGAAGAGGCCCCGGTGGCCCAGTGCGCGCCCAGACACCACTTCTGACAGCTCAGCAGAGCCATCTGTTTTCTGAGGCCAAAGCGGTTCCTTCATCCCCAGCTCTGCGGCTTTTCTCTCCTCTTTTCATCCCGCGGAGACCTTTTTTTTCCTTCTTCATTTTGAGTCAGCAGCCCGCCGGCAACAAAGGTAAAAGGTACCCAGCTGCTCTCTGAGTCTAATCTCCAACCCGCTTTTAGTAGGAACGGAAGGCCTGCCTTCCAGGGGTCCGGCTGCCACAACATCACGCCAGATGACAGGTATTTAAAGAGGATTCTCAGGATGATGGACAAGTGTGGCACTGCCCAGCAGTTTAAGAATGGAACGGCCAGGGTCTCCCTGTCATGGGCTGTTCTGTTGCTAGATGGGCGAGTGTCCTGGGCGGGCTCGCTGCCCCACAGCGCTGCAGGGCACTACCAGGGTCTCCGCCTGCGCCCCCCCCCTCCCCCCATGTAGCCCCCAGCCTTGGGCAGGCCAGGATCAAAGCTTCCACTGACAGAGCTGACAGAGCAGCTCACCATGACCTCCATTCTCCTGCCCCAACAGCGAGGTGTGGTGCACATCTCACCCCCGCTGCACAGATGAGGAAACTGAGTTTTTTGAAAGGTTAAGTAACTGAGGTCACAGCAAGTAGAGGGCAGACCTCAGGTTCCAAGGAAAGCAATCTGACTCTGTGACAACCTTCCCCTTCTTCTGAGGTGGATAGGAGCAGACAGACGGCACAGCTTATGCAGGAGGAGTTACTAGGGAAAGGTCTCTCTCTTCTCTCTCTCTCTCTCTCTCTCTCTCTCTCTCTCTCTCTCTCTCTCTCTCCCCCCCTCTCTCCCCGCCCCCCCCCCACACTCACAGCCA
>NW_006293318.1:1424046-1431814 GCF_000327345.1 Myotis davidii
TCTCCCCGCCCCCGCCCCACACTCAGTGCACTGTGGCCTGGGGAGGCCACACATACATACAGGATTCAGAATATCTGCTAATCAGGAGAGGAAGGTGGACCCATGTTTACCTTTGTACTAACTAAGAAGGTAATGTTTGCTGAGCAAACTAATAGGGTAAACATATTGCAATGGAATGTTTAAGCCACTTAAGAGAATAAACGGCTTTCAAGCATCCATTCATATGCAAATGATTGATACAGTAATCATAAGTCATTCCTAACTTTTTATTAAAGCCTGCTCTCTCCCCTTCCTCCCCCTCCCCCCTTTCCCCCCCGGGCCTCTATGAGGTAGAACTTTATTAGAGTCACTATTCCTGAATATATAGAACAACATCCCTATCTTAGGAGAGCTGTTTTCTGTTGGTTCATATAGGCCTCTGGCCCGCCCACCCCCAACACAAATTACATATTTCACCAAGAAGCATACATTGAGTGGGCCCTACTTGGCAGACACAAGTTCAATTCTGTTCTTTCTTTCTTGGGAGGTCACGTGTTTTCCATTCAGGAATATTTAAGGTGACATGGGCAGTGCTGGGGTGGGGAGCAAGGATTAGAGAATTTTGGGTGGTACCTAATGTCTCCTGAATAACATGACTCAGAATTCGTCGGTGCTGTGTAGACCAAATAGGTTTGTGAGCTGCCACAGAAATATTAGTATTATCACACATTAAGAATTGAAATTTCCATGCTTCATAGGACAATTCAATTTGAAGTAGAAAGTAGCTTTTAAAGGAGAAAGAGGGGCCTGGTTTTGAAGGACAGAAGTGCCTCTTCTGGCCAGCATCTCTGGGACCTGGGGGACCCTATGACAGTTTCCCAGTCATCTGAATCCACAGCCTTTTAAGCTCCATGCTCAGTGTTATGGCAGCCATTCCGAACTGAAATGTTTCTCAGTGGACAAAGCGCAGTTGCGGGATTGTTGTACAGAACATACTCACGTCTTCTAGCTTTGGTTGTTCAGCCGAAGGGCCTGGGCATCAAGCTTGAGTCTTGTCTTCTTCCCTCGCTGCATATGAAGTCTCCCTCCACATCCATCCGGAATCTGACCACTCCTCACCTTCACCACCACATGCTGGTGCGAGCCTCACCACCATTCATCTGGGTTTTTCCAATGGTCTTCTGAAAGCGCTGGGTTTCAGCCCTTGCTTCCTTAGAATCTTGGGATCCTTTAAAACTGCAAGACATGGCAAAGCCTGCGATGGTCAAATAGCCCCCAGAGACCTGCATGACCAGGCTCATCTCACTGGCCTGTCCCTCTCTGCTCCCCTCTCGCCCTAGCTGCCCCTTGCTGTTTTGCAAACACACCAGGCTTGCCCCATCCTGGGCTTTTGTATCTGCTGTTCCTTCTGTCAGCAATGCTGTTCCTCCAGGAATCAACAGCTGCTGCATGGGGGCTCCATAAGGCTTTCTCCAAATTCCCTTCAGGTCTCTGCTCAAGGCCAGTGTCATTTCACAGTGAGGCCGTCCTTAGCCTTTGCTGAAAATTACTGGCCCCACCGCACTCCCCTTCCCTTCCTGCTTTATTTTCTTATGGTATTTATCACCAATAGACTACATGTGGTGCCTAATTATTTTGATGTCTTCCCCTACACACACCAGAATGTAAACTCTACGAGGGCAGGGGTGTTCCTCTCCATTGTTCACTGCAGTGTTCCATCCCCTAGCACCTAGTAGGCACTTATTAAAATCCTGTGTAATTAATCTGTGAATTGAGCAGCATCACTACTGACCCCTGTGTACCTATCAGTCTCTGGCGGTGTGGAGGACGCATTTGTCATTTGCAAACAAAGCAGTACTATGACCCATTGCTTTGATTTGTTTCCACATTTTACAAACAAGGATGTGAGTTTATGATGTTTCAGGATAGTAATTTCATGACTTTAAATCCATGTCCATCTTTGGCGGATTTTCTATTTCCTCCATCATCAACAGGCAAGTCCCTGTCACTGTTTCGCTCTTACCAGCTTCGCCTTCTCAGACTATATTCTTGCCTGTTGTTTATAACATATGGGAGGTTTAGAAGACATTACAATTTCGCCTCAAATAATATTAATTAGTTCAGAGAAACTGTGTGAGTGACCTCGTCCCCGAGGCTGCCGACGTGGCACATGACTGCAAGCTCACTATGACCCAGGGCCCTGCACAGCCATCTGACCCCTGTGGTCAGACACTTGCCAGGAACGCGTGTGGGCTATGCAAGGCTTTTTCTCAGCATACCTTGTTTGTGACTGCAACATAATTTGTTCAAAAATGAGGGAAGTGTCTCTGGCCCTTTTGTTTCATCTTGGGTACAACAGTAAACTTTTTGTATTTCTAGAAGTTTTGAAAGATGTTTTCTAAATTCCTTAAATACCAATGAGTCTGTTTGTTTGGGGTGTTATGCATATTAGTCGATATGTAAATATCAAATGTATTGCTTAGTTAAAATTCAACATTATTTGCCCTAGTCAGTTTGGCTTGGTGGATAGAGCATCAGCCTGGGGACCAAAGGGTCCCGGATTAGGTTCCAGTCAAGGGCACATGCCCGGGTTGCGGACTTGATCCCCAGTGTGGGGCATGCAGGAGGCAGCCGATCAGTGATTCTCTCTCATCATTGATATTTCTATCTCTCTCTCTCCCTCTCTCTCTCTCTCTGAAATCAATAAAAAGATAGTTTAAAAAAATTCAACATTATTTGATAAAAAGATAAAAGTAGATATGCACTTGGCTTTATACTTTTTCTAATCTTAGAAATGACCTCACCCAAAGAAGGTATTTTCTCATGTTCCAGTTTGTATTGAACAGGAACCATTCATGCCCAAGTCCACCCCTACTTTTTCCTCCCCATCATTTTTGGCTTTCCCTGCTACTTCAGTGACAGCTGCTATGGCCTGAAGCGTAAGGAGATTTTCCAGGTCAGAACACCTTGTCCTTAGAGATCAGAGTTACCTCTGTCTTCTGCTCTCTGGAGGCCTCGCATCATCCTCTCTGGTCTGTGAGATTCCAGATTCATTTTCTTGTGCTCATCCCTGAGATCTGCGCTGTCCTTGAATAGGTACCTGTTGTTTCTATAGACTCACTGTGCATTTGCCCTTTGCTCTCTGACCAACAACCTTGATCCACCAACAGGAAAGGCTCTGAAACTCAGGTAATTGCACATTAATAATTAAAATGAATACGATTTGATGAACATTGTCTACTTGCCAGGAATTTTTCTAAGAGCCTTCCACATACTGTTGTCTATACTCTTCACCCCATGAAATATATCCTTAATGTCTGAAATACTAGTAAGTCCCATTAGCCACTGATGACATGGATGTGAAATCCACGCAACATTCACATGTGGGTATGTGTATGTGAGAAAAGGTTTCTTTGGACAACAGAAAAAAATAATAATTCTACTTTTATGTAGGAACATTACCATTCAGAGAAGTTTTATAAACTTTCGGTATCTCAATATATGCCCTTTAAACTTATCTCTTATTATTGCCTATCTCGGGTCACTTTTTCTTTCTCCTGACATCGGCATCTGGTTTTTCACCGCTCTTTGTATTGTAAGTGTGGCTCCGCTCATAGATGCTCCTGCTGCTGCCCTGAGTGCTGTGTGTTCCCACCTGCCTCTCAGTTTCGAAGTGGCTTGACCATTCCTCCTGACAAAGGTCATTCCGCGGCTTGAAACATCTTCCTCCTTTCTGTCTCCTGAGTAGTAGGAGGAGTACCTCTGGTCCTTTAATTTACACCTTAGTGATTCTCAATGTGTCGGCCACAGGTCAAAGGCAGTAAAACAGTTGGGATGCTTGTTAGAACTCATATTCCTGGATCCCACCCTCAAGAAATGATGACTCGGTGGGTCTGACCTGGCATTTTTACAATAGTCTCTAGTGATAGAAATGTGCAATGAAATTTGAAAATCACTGTTCTAGATAAAATATTGTCTTATCATTTCACTTTTAGAGGGGCCTTATTTGGGGGACATTTTTAATCATTAAACAAAATATGAAATAGCTTTGTTCATAGGGAGAAAGATACAATGGCTGGAGTTTCTCTACATAGAAGGTCTTTTATATACCCACTCTCATCTAGCCAGCCAATCCTATTTCTGAAAGCATCTAATAAGTACTTGTCTGTGGAGTGTTTGATGGTTGCCTTGGGGCCTGCTGCACCAAGATTAAATTGGTCTCATAGGCCCAGAAGAGGTAAATTTTGGATTCTTACAAATGTGTGTGTGTGTGTGGGTGGGTGGGTGTGCATGCGTGCATGCTTTATATATAAATGTACATGTATAAGCATTACTTTCAATGATCATATTATGTGTATCAACATCGTCTTTTGTGGGCATTAAGTATATACATTTGTATATGAACAAATATATATAGTATATATAGAAACCCAAATCCTACTTTTACCTCTATAATCTAAATGTCCACATATTTATCAACTCATCGTGATGTAACTCTGTTGCAATGGCAGCTGAGAGACAGTGGAAGATGAGAATGGCTCAAGTATAGATTTTACTTGAGATTTTACTGTGTGGACCTGCCTCATTGTTGAAAGGTGTGTTAATAACCTATCCACCCAAGCCTTCCGGTTTCATTCAAATGTAGGTTCTTTGCTGTTTTCCAAAAAGCCTGAACTCAGCCTCAGAATCTTCCTTAACACATTGGTCAAGGGGGTCAATACTGAGAGATCAAACGTAGCATGGGAGATAAAAGAAAGTTTGGAGAGAAAAATACTATTTTCCTTTTCTCTGAACTCTTGGTTCTTATCACAGTTTTTTAACACCTAGATACTCAATAAATAACAATTAAATAAGTGAATGTTTTTTAAAAAATTTTAATGTTGAAAGTATTACAGATGTCCCGTTTTTTTCTCCATTGACCCCTCCTCCCCACTCCCATCCCCTCCCCAGGCCTTCACCCCACTATTGTCTGTGTCCATGGGTTGTGCATCTATACACGTAAGTCCTTTGGTTGCTCTCTTCCCCGCCACTCCCACCTTGTCTCTGAGAATTTTCAGTGAATGTGTTTTTTTAAAAAACAACACTTTATTTGTGAGTAAATCTATGACTTTGAAGTTTGATTTATCTTTAGATTGATGTTACCCACACTTCTCATACAGCTCTTGGAGCCTTCAACATAAATGGTGTTCCATCTTGGATATATTGAGGCACTATTTATAGTACTATATTCTTCATCCCAGAGTACCACTATGAATTCCTATGTACTGAACAAATAGAAAATTGCCCAAGGTCAGGGACAAGGTGATAACTCTTATCTACTAAAGAGGTGTTTGTTATGTGATAAGTACTTTACATACACCCATCACATTTAATCCTGGCAGAAACTTTGTGAAAATAGAGTTTATTTTCCCCATTTTAAAGATGAAGAAAAGAAGACAGAACATTTGAGTAAGTCTCCCATGGTCACACAGCTTAGAAAGTGTTCAAATGTAGGTTGTCTGACTGTTTAGAGTACTAGAATGCCTCTCACCTTCAGCGCTATATTCCAACCATGCTTGATTGCCAGTATCTGTCTTAGCTCCCTACACATAATAGGTAATCAACAAATTGGGCACGGATTTTTGGTACTCTGGGTAATTTTTTGCATCATTGGGGCTACTCCTCAATCATTACAGGATGGTAGGGATGATCATGAACTCCTACCGTAAAATTCCTGGATTTGAATATTTGAGCCACCACTTGTGAGACCTTGGACATATTACTTCTCTGTGCCTTAATTTCCTTATCTGTAAAATGGGCACCCTTGTTATAAGGATTGAATAAATTGATATGTGTAAACCGATTAGAAGAAATCTGAAGTAATGCCAGTTAAGTGCTTTCTATGATTATTATTATTGTGCAGAAGGAAAAATATAGTGTTCAGTGACTTCTCTGTACAGTAATGTTTTATGATGATGGTTAGCAAGACTGGTGTGGTGCTTGCCCCTATGCAGCTGATAGCCTGTCAGGGATGATGAACAATTAGGTGCAGTAAACACTTAATGAGGAGTCTTGTGTGGAATTGGAGGCAGGTCAGCGACACACCTACCAGGAAGTCCAGGCTGTGAAAAGCCTTGCATGCTGGTATCTCCAGCAAGATTTTAGATGAGGGCAGGGCATGGGCATAACGGTCTCTGAGACACTTAATGGCAATAAAGTAAGTGAGGGATTTAAGGAACAGACAGTGGGGGCCAAGAAAATGACCAGGATGTGGTTATCGTAGTCCAAATGCAAGGTTATAATGCCCCCTATCTAGAAATAGAGCAAAAGGAAAGGCACAGAGAGATAAAGGGGATACCGCAAAGAATGAAGCACAGGCTTTATTAACTGACCGGAAAGAAAATGTAAGAATTGCTTAAGAACCTCCAGCTGGTTAGATGAATCCCGTTTGCAAAGCTTCTAACTTGGGGTCCCAGTGGAAAGATTATGCAATTGTGGAAGGGCTTCCCAATGTTGTGTGGTTTCAGCACCATCCGGGAACTCATTCAAAATGCAACTTCTTAGGTCCCACCCCCATGAATCAGAACTTCTAGGGGCCCAGCAGGCCATCCGTGCTTCACCAGCTTGTCCTGATGCCCACTCTCTTTCAGAGCCACTGCTCCGATTCACTCATTCATGGAGCAATTGTGAATAGAGGGCGTAGCCTAGGACAGTGGTTCTCAACCTCGGCTTCACGTTAGAATCACCTGGGAATCTTTTTAAAATCCTGATTTCTGGGCCTCATCCTCCAGAAATTCTGTTTCTTTGTTATGGGGTGGGGCCACAACATTAGTAACAGAGAAACAATTTCCGGAGGAGGAGGCCCAGAAATCAGGATTTTAAAAAGATTCCCAGGTGATTCTAATGTGCGCCCAAGGTTGAGAGCCACTGCCCTAGGAGGACACATTTGTGAGCCGGGGTCCAGGTGCCCTCCAGGATATTACAGTCTAGAAAAAAAACACGAACATCAAAAATTTCAAATAATCAAAAAATTTCCGAAGCACAAAAGTGCATGAGCACATTAAAAGGGTTTGTGTTTGCCAAAATAAATAGAAAACTTCCCTGAGGAAGCGGGCTTTGGGATGCATTTTGCAGCAAGAACAAGAATTGCTTGGTAAAAGCACACAGTTGCGGGCCTTTAAAGAAGGCCTCAGGAGCCGGGGCCCAGGAAGGATGGGCCGCAGGAGGCTTGCTGAGGATGGGGCCTGAGCAGAGGCCAGGTCCTGCGGGCTCCTTGGCCGTCCTCCCACAGGAAATGGAAACGCTGCTAAAGTGCTTTGAGGAAAGCAGCAGCTTGAGGAGATTTGCATTTTCAAAAGACCGCTTTGGCTCTACTTGCGTCAATGATACTTAATACCGCTGTAATCTCTGCAGGTGTAAATTCACCCATCCTGAGCAGTGCGCCTGGTACCCACAAGTCTCCCGTTTGGCCCTCTGCCTTCTGGGTAGGAAGCCCAGCTCTGATGCCTCCCTTCAAAATCTGTGTGCTTTTCTGATCCTAAACTTCTCCTGGCTAGTTCAAAGGCAGTTATTAAGTTTGAGTTTTAAACTGGCCTCCCACCATGAAACCACCAGAGTTTCAATTTAATTTCCCTTTCATGCCCATTCACACCTTGACTCCTTTTGAGAAAAAAACAACTATTGATACTGATAATAAGCTCATTTTATGCTTTAAAAGGGAAAAAATGCTCAGCTGAATTCACCATTAAGTACACTCCTCTCACGATGAAGTCTACATTTAAGTCAGGCTCCTATTAGCTGAGGAAAGAGT
>NW_006293318.1:1431843-1468874 GCF_000327345.1 Myotis davidii
TGTCTACTGAGGTATGAAATGTTTATTGTAGCTGGTTCCTGCAAGTGCTGCCAAAAGAGAGATAATCTTTTCAATGGCCAAAAGCTGCAATGCACAGGACATGAATTATGTATGCCTGTCTCTTTAAAACAAATCAGCATAAATTATCCCATAGGGCAGACTGCAGGACTGAGGGCCCCAGATGGAATTATTTTGCCTTGGTCTTCTCAGCTTCAGCAACGTTGGGATGTGAAGGTGGTGATGGAATGAGATTCTAAATAACAACCTTCAATGTGTGTGAGGGGGAAAAGATAGAATTGAGCAGTGACCTGCATTTCTCAGCATCATCTGCCAGGGTACCAGTGATCAACACGTGACTATTATTCTGTTCAGCCCAAAGCATGAAAGTAAATTGAGTGAAAAAAGTCTTCACATTATATAAAATGATTACTGCCTTTGAGCAATAATACACAATGATCTTGCCCTAGTGCTAGGCAGCAGAACAAATGAGGGCCGCCTGCTGCTGATATAATTCTGTAATCATTACCAGCTTCTACAGCCACCAACCCCTTCCCTTAGTCAGTTCAGATGTGATTATCAGGGCCAGGAAAACGCTGCTGCAATCTTCCCGCTTAGAGGCACCCTTTGGCTTCATACTGGGGAGGTTGGCTGCTTTGCACAGGCCTCCTCTCCTGAACTCAAGTTCACATTTTCCAGTTGGCTCCCCAGAGCAGTGAGGGTGCCCATTAGAGGGCTGTGATTGCGGCATACTCATTGCTTTCAAGTGCTGGTTGTCAACCAGGCTCTAGGCAGGCAAGGGGCAGCAGGAGACACAATAAAGGTTGAAGGAATTGAGAGTGGAGACTCTGATCTTCTCAGAGAATGAGGCTGGAAATTAGTGAAGCAGGTGAAAGGACTCTGCTGGTGGTCCTGCTCCATCAAACCCCAGCAGGGTGGGGAATTCTAAGGATAGGTCCTAACTGGGCAGGGAAGAGCCTCTGGGTAGTGAGCCCCATAGGATGGCTGTAATTGACTAGTTCAGGCTTGCCTCTCCCTGCAAAGCAGGATCAGCTTTCAGCCCACAGGGTACCTTTGCACAAATTAAATGCCATCCCTTTTTGACTGCTAAGCTGGGTGCCCGTGTGTAGAGCACCACCTTCACAAATGTAGGCAGGAGCCCTAAAAACACTGATTTGTTGTATGGTTTGCTCAAGGGTATCATCTATACGAATAAAAGGGTCATATGCTAATTAGACAGGGAGACTTTCTGGACGTCCTTCCAGACAAAGCCATGGTGATGGGGCCACAGCAGAGGCGGTTAGAGGTGAGCAGGCTGGAGTGGGGTTGGGAGGTTGTTGGGGGTAAGCAGGCCGGCAAAGGGAGCAGTTGGGGGTGATCAGGCCAGCAGTGGGGGGCAGTTGGGGGTGATCAGGCCTGCAGGGGAGGCAGTTAGGGGTGATCAGGTCAGAAGGGGGGGTAGTTGGGGGCAATCAGGCCTGCAGGCAGAGTGGTTAGGGGTGATCAGGCAAGCAGGCCGGTGAGTGGTTAGAAGCCAGCAGTCCCATATTGAGAGAGGGATTTTCCCCAAGGGGTCCCAGATTGGAGAGGGTGCAGGCTGGGCTGAGGGACACCCCCACCCTTGTGCATGAATTCCATGTACCAGGCCACTAGTTATATATATAAGGGTGAACTGTATTTAAGGAGAAGATGCTACTTGTGTTTTGGTTTTAGTTATGGCATTTAAAGAGCTTAGTAGTGGTCAGTCCAGTTCTTACAACTAGAAGAGCTGAACAAACTAAAAATTGCAGGGCAAAATGCCACCCAAAAATCTGGAGAGGCAAGTTGTCATAGTTCAGACTGTTTTAACAAAACAACATTGGCTGAGTGGCTTAAAAAGCAAACACTTATTTCTCACAATTCTGAAGGCTGGAAGCCTAAGATCAAGGTGGTGGCAGATTTGGTGTCCGGTGAGGGCTCACTTCCTATTTTGCAGACAGCATCCTTCTTGCTGTATCCTCACCATGTGGAGAGAGAGATCTCTAGTCTCTTTTTCTCCGTATAAGAATATTAAATCCATCACAGGAGCTATACCTTCATGACTGCATCTATACCTAATTGCTTCTCAAAGACCCAACTCCTGATATCACATATGAATTTTGGAAGGACACAGCAGTCCATAACACTGATAAATCAAAAAAGTCACAGTTGAGATTTGCCTGTCCTGGACAGGACAGAAGCTTCTGGAGCCATAAACTCAAACTTGTAGGAAAACTGAAGTGGTAATTCTAATGATTTTCTGGAGACTGAGTATAGACTAGCTAAGAGTGAGAAACTTCCAGAAGCCTTACCAGGTTCTCACATTGAAGAACCAAGAAAGGTCTCTGGGATTGGGTAGGTGGAGGAAGAGGAACCTTTGGGAATTGCACCCAAAGTGCTCTCCATAACGAATGTCAGCTCTCCAGAAAAAAAAAAAAAAAAGAGAGACAGACTTAACCAGAGCCTTATCCCAGCAGTGGAAAGGACATTTCTCTGACTCTGGCACCCCTTGTTTATTTTTTTGTTTCGCTTGGTGAGTAGGGAAGCTAAGAAAGAGATGTGAACATCATGGCCAAGAAACACAGGCCGCCCTACAAGTCTGAGGTTTGCTCATACGATTGCAGACCATTTCCCCTCCCCACACGCCATTTCCCCTCCCCACACCTTACCGCCACACTAACAGTGCCCCAGTATAATTATGGGGATGACTGCTAAATGATCTGCAAGGGGTGAACTGTATTTAAGGAGGAGGCAGAAACAAGGAGACTAGAGGAATGTGAGGCCTCTGGTACCTGCAGGTACAGTAAACAGTAAAGACAATTCAATCAGCAGGACTGGTGTGGCTCAGTGGTTGAGTAGGGACCTATGAACGAGGAGGTCACAGTTCGATTCCAGGTCAGGGTTACAGCCTCGATCCCCAGTTAGGGGCATGCAAGAGGCAACTGATCAATGATTCCCTCTCATCACTGATGCTTCTATCTCCCTCTACCTATCCCTTCCTCTCTGAAATCAATAAAGAATTCAACCAGATAAATTTTATCTAGTCAGATAAAAATTAACCTTATAGGTAAACTATATACCTTAGTTCTATTATCTGGTAAACCATGTCGATCTTTCAATAAAAAAAAATATAAGCTATGCTAAAACTCAAGAAAAAACACAATCTCAAGAAACAAAGCAAGCATCAAAGTTAGACTCGGTTTTTGGAAATAAGGAATTTAAAATAAATATCTTAAAGGCTCTCATGGAAAATGTAAAAAAAAAAACCAAAAAACATAAGAAACCAGATAGGTCATCTAATCAGAAAAATGAAAACTCTGAGAAAGTCAGAATAACACAAAAATGACGAATGCCTTTGATAAATTTATTGGTAGAATGGGCACAGCCTAAGAAAGAGTCAATAAACTTGAATATAACTTCTATAAAACTTTTATTGTTTTTTTTGTATTCTTATAGAAAAATGGCTTATGGGAGAAAATTTAGAAAGTATACATTAGACAAGCAAAAATAATAAATAAGGAACTTGTCATAACTCCTCTACTTCAAGGTAAACCCGGTTAAAATGTTATACATCTGACCACTTTTTCATTTGGTATTTCTTTTGCACTCATAGAGTAAAGATGTCTGATTATATTATTTACCACTTATAATATTCTTTGTCATTGCCTTACATTAGTTTAATTGGTGAGTTTTGTGTTTCCCCAAATAGGAACATGAAGGGCATGATCCAGATTCTGTTTTCCCTTCATTTCCAGATTCTGTTTTCCCTTCATTTCCTTTCCATAGATGTTTACCCAGAGGCCCCTAATCATAGTGAGCTTGGAGGGTATGTTTGCTAATCCATTGCCAAATAATGAGAAAGAAATTAGTCTAGCTCCCATAAATGGGAAACTGGCATCCCTCAGTACATGACCTTCAGCCTCTGATTGGAAATGTCACGTCTGTCAAGTATGTATGTTCTCCTTCCTAGTCCCAAATCCCACATCTAAAAGTTAGGTAAACCCTTTTCTCAGAGCATCAGAGCAGCCTAGAGGGTAGGAGGGTTTGCAACCCATGTTGTCCTCAGACCGCGTGCTGTAAATGCTTGGCAGTGGCGGGAACTTCAGAAACCTGGGGGGTAATGACAGGCCTCCGCTCAGAGTGCCACCTAAGACCCTGCCATTGCACCCACTGCCAGGCTTTCATGTAAGTTTATTTCTCATTCGGAACCTAATGTAAATGCCCTGAGATTATCACTCACAGATATTAGCCAGAATGCAGAAGAAAAGGAAATTGGAATCAGTAAAATGTGAGTCAGTGGCCACAAAATTAAAATCAAATGCTACTTCCCCAAGGAAGCTGTCTCTGAACTTCAGAAAGGATACATCCCCCTAGCACAGCGGTTCTCAACCTGTGGGTCACGACCCCTTTCGGGGTCGAACGACCCATTCACAGGGGTCGCCTAAGACCATCGGAAAACACATATATAATTACATATTGTTTTTGTGATTAATCACTATGCTTTCATTATGTTCAATTTGTAACAATGAAAATACATCCTGCATATCAGATATTTACATTACGATTCATAACAGTAGCAAAATTACAGTTATGAAGTAGCAACAAAAATAACTTTATGGTTGGGGGTCACCACAACATGAGGAACTGTATTAAAGGGTCGCGGCATTAGGAAGGCTGAGAACCACGACCCTAGCATTTCCCTGATGTGGCTCTTTTTGGTGGTCCCGTTCATATTTCCTTCACAGCGGTTAGCACAGTTTCTAATGAAGTATTTGTGTGGTTATTTGACTCCTTCTTTTGTAAAGTCAGAGTCCAGTCGCTTACACTGAATCCCAGACATTCAGCACAGTTTGTGGTGTGTAGTTGTGTCCAAAATACATTTGTTAAGTGAATAAATCAATAAACAAGATCTCTTTTCTCATCTGAGCATTAGTCTAAGGCAAGCTGGGATCAGGTAACTGTAGTAGCATTATTCACAATGATCAGGACTTAAAGGTATAAGGTTACCACAAACTGTTACCTTTGTTATATTCTTTATTTTCTAGCCCAGCATAAAACCATTAACTAGTTTGTCAGTTGCAAGCTGCTTATTGCTCACACCCCTTGAAATTGCTGCCGGTAGGATGGTGAGGAGTGCCATTAAACTGACCTAATTCAAAGCACTTGAGTGCAGTTAGGTAATGTTCTGCTGTTGTTCTGTGCTCTGGTCTAGGCGCTTACATGTGTATGAAGGCACCTAATGGATCAGTGGCAGGAATTATCTACACACTAAGTAGCACTTGTATCAAGAGACTATTATGCAAATATAATTAAAAACCATTAGTCACTGGAATTTTTGTCACTTTTCCCCTTTGGTGAGTGTTCTTTATTTTCTTCTAGCTCAGTAGGCTAATTCTAAAGAATGATTTCACTTTCCAAATGCTCAAGAACAACAACTGTGTTCATGTAGGCCTCCGAATAATTTAATAAAGCCTTTAGATTAATCTGCTATAATTTCTGGGTGGTAACCACATCCTACACAGAGGTTTTAAGAGGACCATACATGCTAGAAATTAGTATTGATATGATGTCAAAGCATGAAGACTTTCACTACAGAAATACCAGAGCATGTACTTCTTTACTTTAGCAATGCCACCAGTTTTCATTCTTTCTAGAGATTAAAGAAAGAATTGAAAATAAAATAAGGGCAATGAATGCCCCATTTTTAGCTGGAAATATCCTCACATCTAACCATCAGAAGACTAGTTAAAACCCTATCAGCAATGAATTTGCAGTGCTAAGAGGATGAAGGTAATAATGATCTTAAATTTATTGATTTCCAACTCCAGGTGAAAAAAATTCATGTGCCAAAAAGAAGAATCATAAATCGCTTCTTTGTTGGAAGCCTCTATTTCCTATTAGCAAGCTAGAACCCCGCTGTACAGTGAGGTACAGCTTTCAAAGTGGAAGCCATGTGCACGTTAGGAAACTGACAGCCTCTGCTCACCCATCTTTTCCACATTCTTTTTCCCAGGTGTATTTGATAGTTGTTAAAATTACTGATAATAGGGTCAAGCCAAATAGTTGCAGGATGTTTGAATGGTTCATTGGTTGATTGGTTGGTTGGTTGATGAATTAATTCCTGAGTGACTAGGCAAGAGGAAGGAGTGACCACAGGAGTTAGTAGTAGAGCTTTCCCTGAGTACAGCAGATGAGCAGGTTAGCTTCACCTTGGTCCTTCTTCCTCACACCACTCCTCTGGCAAAGTCCAGTCATTGGAAATGTGGGGAGCCCTTCTGTTAACTCAGGTGTGGCACAGGAGGAAAAGGAATAAAAAATAAAAATAAAAATAACAAAACAGAAGAGGATCAGATATGGGGAAAACTCTATGTCAAATGTTTTGTCACCACCCAAACATTTTATTGTGCCTATAGATCCAGTGCCCAGAAAAGTCACCCAAGAGTATCCAATGCTAAAATAAAATTGCACCATTTTATAATATTAAAGTTCATAGAGCAGTAGTTCTCACTGTGCTAACACTGGACTAGAAACATCAACGTTATCTGAGAACGTGTTAGAAAAGCAAATGCTCCAGCAGGCCCCTCTGCATACCTACCTAATCAGAGTCAGGGCGCAGGCCAGGAATCTGTGCTTTAACAAGTCCTGTAGGTGATTCTAATGCTTTCTGGGGGCTGGGAATCACAGAACAGCAACCAAAACCTAGAGAAGATGGTGTTTCTTTAAACAGCCAAATTTAGGTTGACAGTTTTTTCCATGCAATTAAGTGAAACTAGTATTTTCCATCAGTTTGCCACTCATCAAAATAATCTTTGAGTTTCTCCCTACTTTGTAGCTTTTCGCAGAAAGCCTGTTCATCTTTGCAGTGGGTAGAGTAGGTTCACTGAGAGGGGGAGGGCAGGGTCCCTGAGAGGGGGGAGGGCAGGGTCACTGAGAGGGGGGAGGGCAGGGTCACTGGCAGGTGTTTCAATCTGGGAGCAGTGTTAGATGAGATAACAAAAGCCTCTGATTTCAACAACAGAAAATGGTCCTCCAGTAGGCATGCACTGGGCATGTGCAACCCCCAGGCTCTGCAGACGATGCTGCATGAATGTTCGCATAAGTGGAGTAACAGCGTGCCTGCTAAACCTTTTAGACATTAGGCTGTTTTAGAGTGGCTCCATGATATAATTCATTTTATTCATTCATTTATCCATACAATGGAAAGAAACCAAACCAGGAGCCTAAAACCCTGGCCTACAGTCTTGATATTTTGCTTATTTTAACCAAATCATGTAAGTGTTTTCAGCAGTAGAATAGAAATTGACCCATCCATTCATCAAAGGGTTGTTATGGAACTAAAAGGTGATATACTTAGGAAAGCATACGTTGCTCCATAACTGTCAGGTGTGGCTATCTTAGTTGTACAGACTCTTGAGTTAATTTGTTGGAAGTTGGGTATAAAACTGATAGCAGTAATTGCCTTTCTATTTTTTTTTTTTTGAGATTTTGTTCTATGAATAAGGGCATCTACAATGTGGCTGAGAGAGGATCCACCAAGGGCATTGCGACTCTCAATAGAGCCATTTCAGAGGCCCTGAAATAAAGATAAGTGGAGTTATCATTTTGGAGGAAAACAAAACAAAACAAAACACAACTTAAAAGGACATTTTCAGTCAGGTCTACTGCTCCTTTTTGGAGGACTGATCTAAGACTCTGTTAGGTGCTGGACAGTTCCTTTGCTTTATCTTGCATGGTTCTTTTTGCTTTTCCTGCCTACCTCTTATACCTATGTAATTATTTTCAATTCTACAAAAAAATGTATTGTGCCTATCACCATTGCTTTGGGTTTAGGCCTCGCCATGACACACGCTATGAGGTCCTACACATCTTTCTTAAGGAGTGGGGCGAGACTGCCTGTCTTTGAGCTCTTTCTATCTAAGCTTCTTTCTATCTCTGAGCCTATTAGTCTATGCTTTATAAGTGATTTTGTTTGAAAAGGGAATTACTGGCTTTAGAAAACAATTTAAACACAAACTAGCTGACCAGTGAAATAGTTTGTGTAGTATAAGTCACAAGAGGGCAGGTGTCTTACCTGTTTGTTCACTTCAGCCTCCCCAGACTTGGTCCAGTACCTAACACAATAATTGTTGTGTGGATAAATGAGTGAATGAATAAAATAAATGAGACTAGCTCAGTAATGGATTAGCTGCTGCCTAAATTTGTTCATAAATATTGGTTGGGCAGTGCTGTTCTGTTTTAGTGGGAGGCGTTGCTGAGACAAGGAGCCAGACGTTGACTGTGATAAATCAGTTTAGCGGTCCTTCATCTGCTACTTAGCTCCTGAACTGGCTGATTTTCATTTCAGACATGATGCCTTAAAGAAAGAACAGTAGGCAGTGTTCCCTAACAAAGTTTTATCTTTCCTTGAGAAATCATTGTAGAACTACTGGAGCAAAACATCCTGTGGTTAGAAGGGTTTGTTGGAATTAATATCAAGTTAATTAATCAGCAAGTTCATCATTTAAACTGTATTCCATGGACAACTTGGATTTCCTAATTAAAAAGAAAATCTTTCTGCAGCCTTGAGTTGAGTTTATGTTCTATTTTTTTATAGTTCTGTTCTACTGCAAGCCATTTTATACAGTTCCATAAATTTTCCATCTCGCTCTCAATGGCAGAATGTAAGCAGTATAAATTATTTCAATCCCAAATCATTTGTGAAGGCAATCGCTTGGCGATTTCTCCCTGCCAGAGCCCCTCTGCATTTTGATCGCTGGTAAGGATTTTTTTAAACCATAGGTAAGGATTTCTCCCTTTAATCCTCAGAAGATCCATGTTTTCTGTGGCTTTTCCCCCATTTAAAATGGATTTTGTGATTGTGTTTCTCTTTTGCATTCAGAGTTCCTTGTTTTGATTGATAAACATTTATAAGAAATATAATCTCTCCTGATGCTTTTCTTTTCTTTTTCCCTCCAAGAAGGAGCTTTGCGTGGGTAGCAGAGCTCTCCTGATAACACTCAGAATAAATCTCAAAGCCTTTGCCCTGTCAGAGGCCTAGACCTTATCATTCTCCTTCTAAGCCCAGTGGTAATTGCTTATCAGTACATCCAGGCGTATTCGTATGATTCTGATGACACCAGGGCTTACACCTCCAGGAAGATAGCAGGAAGTGCAGCTCACTGAATCCTTTCTTAATAGCTTTAATAGAAACCGGACAAAGAGGGAACTCTGGACCCATTGACTATCTCAAAACGAAAAGGCCATCTTTGCAGTATGCATGCTTTTTCACGAAGCTTTTCCCCTCTGCTCTGACTGGCTGCCCTGGAGAGGTGAGGATTTGCAAAATCCATTTCTGTCAAAGCTACAATCAAAATAAAAGATTTTTTTATTAAAAATCAATCTAAACTCGCTACCATGCTATTTCTTCCAGCAGCTGGAAGGAATCTCAGACAGAAATCACCCAAACATACATGTACTCAAAATACATGGGCCTACAGCCCGACAGGGCATTTGGGAGCAGCCACAATCTTTGAATACAGCTTTGGGGAGAGAAAGATTGAACATTCTACATACAAAGAACATGGATTTGGGAGATACTAAATGTTCTGGGATGTTCAAAGAATTAGTTATAAACTATGGTGAAGAAGGAGATAGGAAACAGAACTAGCAAGAGACAGAGGGCGGAGAAAACATGGGACCTGAGGAATATTTCGGAATCCTGGCTCATTTGGTCTGACAGCACCTCTGAATACTGGGGCAGCACAGATATGTTTATTCCCTGAAGATCAGGACAAGAAACATGGAAAACAGATCACCAGAGGTTAAAGTGACTGCACCTGTTCTGAACTCCTAAAATGCCCATGAACATTGTAGAATAGTGAAACGTGTCTGACATGACTACCTGACTGAGAACCACTGAATTTGTATCACCTCCGCTGGTCACACCCTCTGGGAAGTAAAAGGTTTTCCCAGGTGAGTCATGTGCTTTGGGGAAAACTGGTTACATTTTCCTTTTTCCAGGGGAGGAAAACATTTCACCTGCAACTTTCAGAAGCACTGCATCATGGAAATTTCCTCTTCTTGCAAAACAAAGGCAACCAAACTGCATGTGTCTTTAACAAAAGCCTCCCATATCAGTGACCATTCAGTATTATTGGGCTTCTTGATGGTTTTAGAAATTAGTCTATAATAAAAGTGTAGTATGCAAATTGTCCCCTCTACTGAGAGTTGTCCTGGAGTTTGACCATGGGGTGGGGCCGGGTGGGGGGAGGGAGGCCCCCGCCGGCAGCCAGTAGCTGCTAGGGCAGTGATGGCGAACCTTTTGAGCTCAGCATGTCAGCATTTTTAAAAACTCTAACTTAACTCTGGTGCCGTGTCACATATAGAAATTTTTTGATATTTGCAACCATAGTAAAACAAAGATGTATATTTTTGATATTTATGTATTTAAATGCCATTTAACAAAGAAAAATCAACCAAAAAAGTGAGTTCGCGTGTCACTTCTGACACACGTGTCATCAGTTCGCCATCACTGTGCTAGGGATCCTACCAGTGCACAAATTTTGTGCACTGGGCCTCTAGTGTCAGATAAAAGCTCAGACCTGTATCTGGAAGGAACTCCTGTTGTGGACGTACCTGCTACAAAGACAGGTTCCTGCTGTATTAAATGTAATTCCTTAGGGATTGCCCCCAGTATTTCTACCCAACCTGTGCCCCCATTTCAAGCCATCACCCCATATGGTGTCCTTTTTTCATCTTGTTAAGTCAGTTTCTCTTTCTTGTCTTCAAAACTCAGCTCAACTTCTGCTTTCTCTTGGATGTCCATAATTTGTTCGGCTACCTTTTTTTGAGTATGCATTATGGGCCAGAGACTGCTGAACTCTGTGGATAAAATAATGCAGAAACAGGCTCAGCCCCTGCTCTTGTGGCCATTCCAGACTCAGAGGGAGATGCACATTCATTTCATAACCACACAGATATATAATTACAGGCTGAGATAGGTATTACCAGGGGGCAGTCCTCTGAGAAAATATAGCAGGGGCATCTGATCTAATTTGGAATTCTTTTCTGACCTGGGTATTATAAAATTTATGCTCTTCATGCTATAAATGAAGGTGCACAAATGCAAACTGAATTTAAAAATAGTGACAGAATATAAAAGACCACATGGTCAAAATCTTCTTGGGGCCAGGAGTTAGTTAGTTGATTTAATCCATGACTGAAATGACAAAATTACTCAATGTAATAGCTTTTCAGACTCTAGTGTGTATATTTCACCAGCACAGTTGAATGGTAAATGCCCTAAATGACTCATCGGATAAGTATCAAAACTTGGGTTACAAACTGGCTTAGATTTATCAGGAAATCATGTCTCCTGATAACTGATTACTTTAAAGCTAAATCAGTCAGTTTAGTTCAATGAACTTTTATTGAACATATACTATTTGGACAACATTGTGCTGCAAGTTCCGAGGGAAATAAAAATGAATCAGACAAAACTCCCTACCTTTTAGCAGCTAATAGACTGTTCTCTATTAACAAATATGTTGCCCTAACTGGTTTGGCTCAGTGGATAGAGCGTCGGCTTGTGGACTGAGGGGTCCCAGGTTCAATTCCGGTCAAGGGCCTGTACCTTGGTTGTGGGCACATCCCCAATAATGGGTGTGCAGGAGGCAGCTGATTGATGTTTCTCTCTCATCGATGTTTCTAACTCTCTATTCCTCTCTCTTCCTCTCTGTAAAAAATCAATAAAATATATTTAAAAAAAACCAAATATGTTAAGTTTAAACAATATACTTTAATTTAACAAAGTAATTAAATATACTTTATAAATAAACAATATATTTTAATTTAACAAATGTAGTTAACAAATACGTTAAATTTAAACAATATGCTGTTTGATAATTTAAAATGTACAAAAAACACAAGGATCAAGAACCTGTCATAGGAAGTGATTAATTACCACTGCTGAAGATTAGGTGCATAATTTTTAAAGATAATATATTATATAAAAAAGGTAGGTTAATAAAGAGCTAATGACTCCAGTGTCCCAAGACAGATATACAAGTTGTACTGCAGGTTAATTCAGTTATTTCGTTGCCCCTAAAAAGAAAGCATGTTAGTGTTTAGTTAAAGTATTCTTTCAATCAGTCCAAATTCACCGTTTTCAGGTGGATATTTTTTAAAAAATACTTTGAAAACAGCAACATTTGCATTTCCTCGGTGTTTGCATACAGTGAGGTTCAAAAGAGTCAGTTGGTCCCAACCAAGGTTGCTAGTTTTCAAACTTACCTCTCTCCATGGACATTGGCTTGGTTCGCCCTGAGAAAGAGTCTGGGTAGCAACATGGACACATGTTTATAGTATGTAGAGTGATTGGAATAGAAAGCAAAATTACATGACACATCATGATTTCAACTATTTTTAAAACATATAAGAATATAGCCCTGGCTGGGTGGCTCAGTTGGTTGAAGTGTCATCCCATACACCAAAAGATTGCAGGTTCCAGTCAGGGCACATACCTAGGTTGTAGTTTGATTCTGGATCAGGGCACGTACAGGAGGCAACCACTAACCAATTGATGTTCCTCTTTCTCTTTTCCTCTCTCTAAAATCAATGAAAACATATCCTTGGGTGAAGATTAATATATATCTATATATATATATATATCCCACATTCAAAGGCTGTTAAATCACATTGTTTACCCTATCTTCAGAAAAAATCACTTCTATCGTGGTAAACAACCTGCTTCCCTATTTATAATGGTCTGGCCCTCTAGCAACTTCAGTGCAAAATTATAGCTAATTTGCCTACAAACATCAGGTGGTCATAATAATCTGGCCACTCAGTGTGTGTGTGTGTGAGTGTATGTATGTGGATATATATGTATGTTACATCGGATATCCATTCCTATGGCGCGATGTAATGCAATTTTCGCCATAAGTCGAAACACACCTACATAAGCACCTACGTCATTCACATGGAGCACATACACAGCAGTAATGAAGGGAAACAGTAAAAATATTTGCAAGCAAAGATAACAATTCCTGACCTTTACTTGTGGTAAATAAATAATAAAAAACATAAAGCACATATGTACATACGTCAAAATGACGGAACTTTTTTTTTATAAATGGAGATGGCAACGTAACCACGAAATGACATAAGTTGAGTCCGATGTAACCCGAGGACTGCCTGTGTGTGTGTGTATTCTACACTAATAAAAGAGAAACATGGTAATTGGCATACGACCGCTACCCTTTTCATTGGCTAATCAGTGAGATATGCAAATTAACTGTCAGCCAAGATGGCGGCCGGCAGCCAGGCAGCTTGGAACTAACATGAGGCTTGCTTGCCTCAGTGACGGAGGAAACCAACGTTCCCCGCCTGCGGCTGCAGGCCTCTGAGCGGGCAGTTTAAGAAACTCTGTAACAAATACCACCAGACTTCAGCCAGCAGATTGCAACATTGTAAGCAAAGGCCAGAAACCTACTTTCAACAGCGGAGGCCTAAGAGCTGGAGCCAAGACTCAAAGCTAAAGCTGGCCGAGAATCAAAAAGAAAAAAAGGAGCGGTTGGGAGCTTCAGTCACCCCCACCCTGAAAACAGCCCTAAGCCCCTCAACCAGACTGGCCAGGCACCCCAGTAGGGACCCCTACCGTGAATGGTGTGTGACCAGCTGCAAATAGTCATCATCCCCTCACCCAGACTGGCCAGGCACCCCAGTGGGGACCCCCACCCTGATCCAGGACACCGCCCTGCTCTGTGTGTGACGGGGCAGCACCCCAAGCCCCTGATTGGCCCTGCTCTGTGCATGACAGGGTACAGAGCCCCAACCCCCCTGATGGGCCCTGCTCTGTGCATGACAGGGGTGGCTCTGCAACCTCCCCATCGACCCTGCCTTGAGTGTGACAGGGCGGTGCCCCAACCCCCCAATCGGCCCTACCCTGATCATGACTGACGGCATCGCAACCTCCCAATCTCCCTGCTCTTTGCATGACAGGGGGCAGCACCCCCAACTCCCCAATGGGTCCTGCTCTGAGTCCAACCAGGGGCTGCACCTAGGGAGTGGGCCTGCCCTCTGCCACTCGGGAGCAGGCCTAAGCCAGCAGGTCGTTATCTCCCGAGGGATCCCAGACTGCGAGCGGGCACAGGCTGGGCTGAGGGACCCCCCTGACCCCCGAGTGCACAAATTTTTGTGCACCGGGCCTCTAGTATATATATAATGGCAAGATAGACAAATGGAAACAGTTACAATATGAAAGTGAAAATAATCTTTGTCTTTTTTGAAAAATTCTCTTTAACATTATTAGTTGCTTTTAACTGAAAAAATTAATGAATTGGCAAATTAGGAAGTCTGTTTCTGCTTTTTCAGACATAGTTCTTCCTAATTTAGAGCCACTTGCTTATGGATGAATGTTATAGGAATGGGTATGGCATTGTCTTTAATACGAATAGAATTTTTACTCCAAATTGCTATTAAAGATTAGGGGGAAATACCAGTAAGTTCCTGTATAGTTAGTTATTCAAAACACACACAAATGTGTATACACACACACACACACAGAGAGAGACAAGTTGAAACATAAAAAAAGGAAAATGCGGCAGAGGGGGGAAAGGGAAGAGCAGTGGCAGTGTGAACGCAGGGTGGACAAGACCATGCTTGTGCGCAGAGCTGCTGCACCATGTGCTCCGGGGACCCACTTACCTGTGTTGGGGGGCTCACATTGGAACACTCAGTCTGACTGATGGGGATGCTGTGTCCTAACGCAGGTCTGTGCAGTGAGAAGCAACAAGCACCTCCCAAAGTGTCTAACCACCTTGCTGTAGAGAAACAATCCATCGCTTCTCTGTCTTTCAGCTCAGGTCGAGTGTAGAGAAACAATCGAGTTTTTACAATTGATTGTCAGATTCTGGTCCAGATTTTTATTTTAAACCCACTTTGATAAGAGGGCGGCAACTTTTCCTCACACATCTGTGTAGCTTCCAATACAGTGGTGTGTTCAAGGTTTTGGTGACTCATGTATCATCACTCAGAGTTGGTCTTCTTAGAACATTATTCTTATTTTTGTACCTCGCTGTTTTTTCCTAACTAGATTATACAACTCCTGTAGACAGTGACTCAGCTTCTTCTTTCTTTGAACTGAAGAGGAATTAGTCCATTTGTTTATTCTATTTTCTTCCTGTCTTGTGCTTCCTCTTCTCTGCTTTCCATCATTATATTCCAAGTGGCCCTGCCATTTCCCTGCACATAAAACCTCCACGCAAGTAAGGTAAGAAGAGCATGTGACTGGAACAAAAGAATCCTAACTTTCACTCATGTGTCCGCCCTAAGTAGCAATGTGTGTGGCACAGGTATTCCAGTCCTTCTGGGCCTTGGTTTTCTCACCTGTGAATTGAGGGGAAATCACTAGTTGAGCTCTCAGGTTCTCCCTGCTCTGCTGTTCTGTATCTGTGCTTGTCTCTAAGATATCTTCTGACTTAAAAAGTCTAGTCTTGGCTCCATTAGATCAGTGTCTGCTCGAGTCTGCTCTGTGGAGCCCTGGGGTTGTGTGGAGGTGTCTCGGGGGCTACTGTTTGGGGGGAACAAAGGAATGGGGGAACCACACAGACTGCTTCAGTCAGAACAGCCTGCTTTGATCTATTATAGATGTTGGTCTTCCTGAATAAGATTTTGTTTGAAGAAAGGTTTCTATGGTGTGTGTGTGTGTGTGTGTGTGTGTGTGTGTGTGTGTGTGTTTTAAAGTAGTTTGGAAAACCTCTGTACTAGATTTAAAAACTTTTTTTTAAAACCTTGTAAAAATATGTTGATGGTGATTATGACTCCTAAACAGATAACATCTAGAATTAAAGGACATTAAATTGCTATGTAACAATGAGTGAATCCAAAATATTTTATGAGAGTAATTCGTAATTGTCTTGATAGGAATATCAATTTTAAGCACCGTTCAACTACTTATTAAGCTGACATGTCAGGAGGAGACTGGGTGGGTGGGAATGTTTTGTATTGATTTTAGGGTCCGCACAGAACAGTGACTCTCCGCTGAGAACCTGGGTGAAGTTTCCACTGGCTACAGTGAAGAATAGTGATGAGAAAAGGCAGTAGAAAAGTTGTTTTCTTTTAGGGACACTTTCTTGGCAAATAAAAAAGATACATCAACTTTATTGTATCCCCACTTTTTAAAATGCTACAAGTCTATGAAGTCCAAAAAATGTCACAATTCTTGCTCTACGGCACTTAGCACAGTGTTGAGCACTCAGGTGGTGCTCAGTAAATGATTGTCTCATGGAATAGGGTGTCAAAATACAGTGGCTGAAATTCCAGTCAGTGAAGTTAGACAGTTGACAAGCATAAAACCGCCTAAAAGTCCTGTGTGTAATGAAAGGATTTTCCACATTATCTTTATTTAAAAATTCAGCCAAACCTTATTGACTCAAATTTTTTAAATTTATAATGAAGGATCCAGGAGGAAAATAACACCCAATCTTCATTTTCTTTTTCCTTCTCTTTCTGTTAGGCCTATGAATACCACTGTCTGGCCCCAGAGTATGTTGAATTTGTTTTCTGAAGGCTGCCTAGCAAGGCTAACCACCTATAATAATAAAAGCATAATAAGCTAATTAGACCGGACATCCTTCCGGATGACCTTCCAGATGAAGTCAGGGCTGTGAGGGAAACCCGGGTCCTAGGTGCCAGAGGGAAGCTGGTGCTGACAGCTGGGGGAAGGAAGGCCTACTCTTGCATGAATTTTGTGCATTGGGCTTCTAGTCCTGTATAATATTGTTTCAGTTAAAAACATTGCAAGTTAGAAACACTGACTGATGATTTTATTTGGGAATAGTGCCATTCTGTAATGTGCTCCTATCTCTCATTCTAGATGGCCCTCTCCATAGCACTTCTTCAGTGAATGTATGGAATTCATGTTCCCTCATTCACATCTGCTTTTCTCATTGAGCTTATCCTTTTAAGTGTCTGCAATCAATATCACAACAACTGCTGCATATCTGAGAAAGAGGTTTTAGAAAACATCCCAGCCCCTCAAAGGCTCATTTCAAGTACTGTAACAATGATTTGACACCATGTACAGAGGATCTAATATTGAGTAACAGGAGAATTTTGTCATTTAAAATCCATTCTTCCCTCTAACTACTTATGTACAATTTCCATTATGTCTCTGTTAAATAACATGTTTGAGGTTCCCAAGAGAGCTCTCTCCCTTGAGCTATAACACTCCTTTGGACAGTCTATCTTTTATTGGACTTTAGACGTAATCATTATCATGTATTTCTCTAGCGTTTCGAAGGAAGACCCAGGGCATCCCGGAAGCCTGCATGGCCATCTCTGCCATAGAGACATCAGAGGAAGCAGGCGCCCACCGCAGATGCACTGCCTCCAGGGCAGGTGCTCAATGAATACCTTCATGTTGGGTCTGTCACCCCACCACACACACACACACACAAGCATCCACGCACATGTATGTGCATGCACACAGACATACGTATATCATGGTTAAACACTGATTAAGCTGAAGGGGTTATGAGTCTGTCAGTCAGCTGGCAGGTTGCATAACTGCTTCCTCTTTTCCACCTGAGCCTTGCATGCAGGCATCCCCCAGAGTATGTGGCTCATGCTTCCTCACTGGCTTCCTAAACCATTTTGGTTTCTCCATCTTGGTTTTTTTTGTTTTGTTTTGTTGTTTGATTTTCAGTGAGGAGCACTAATCTGGAACCTGAGGTCCAGGCCCAACGTGTCTTTCTTCCTTGAGGTACAATTGTGTTGAGGCTCCGTGGACCTTTCGATTCTTAATTCTGCACTCCTTTGCATGCCTGAATTCTCTCTTCTACCAAGATTTCCATCTGTGCAGCAAGTAAGCGCTGACTCTAATCTACAATTTCTAGTAGAATCTGAGTGACTTGAGTCATGTAAATGAATTTCTACCTTCCATGGTCTTCTGAGCTTGGTGAATTTTCTATTTATCTGGCATACCAAACCACCCCAAAGTGTAGAGGCTTCAAATAATCATTATTATGATCCCCCATGGACTGGGAGGTGTAGGCCTCCGCTGGGCCGTACTTGCCCCAGACCTTGCATACCTGCAATCAAATGGT
Source organism: Myotis davidii (assembly GCF_000327345.1). Classification (NCBI taxonomy): domain Eukaryota; kingdom Metazoa; phylum Chordata; class Mammalia; order Chiroptera; family Vespertilionidae; genus Myotis; species Myotis davidii. The sequence goes on from NW_006293318.1 coordinate 1,449,945, forward strand.
GGCTTGCTGGGAGGCGTCTGAAACCCCCTTGCTAACGCCGGGGTTGGAATGACTGGGACATCTGAGGGCTTTCCCAGCATCTCTACCTGAGCCACAGGTCATGGCTAGCGTGGGCCTCCCCACAGCATGGTGGCTGAGAGCATCTGGGCTTCTTCCGTGGCAGCTCGTCTCCCCAGAGTGAGCATTCCAGAAGGCTCCAATGGGGCTGAAGTGCGCAGAGTGGCCTGGCCTCAGAAGCCGCAGGGCAGCACTTTGTGTTCTGTTGATGGGAGTAGCCATAGGCCAGCCCAGATCAACTGAGAAGAGAAGTGGACCTTCCCTCCCAAGGGCAGAGGGGCCTGTGTGTGCAGGGGAAAGGGTATTGGTGGCAGCTATCTTGGAAACAACTAACACATTATAACTTTTAGCCGCTATATCACAGACTGAGGTCTACTCCAGAAAAAAATTGTGTATGAACTCATTTCCGGAAACCCATTCAGAATAAATACCTTAGAAGCCCACAATTTGAAAGGATTATCAGGGGCTCCACTGAACATACTTCGGGAATGAATGGCTCACTTGGCGGCTGGAAAATGACTGTAGTCTTCAACTTGCATTAGAACTATTAGGTCTCAGAGAGAGAGAATGCTCTACTGGCTTATTAGTAGCTTTTAGACAAGGCGAACAGATATATGTTAGCAAAGATATCTTCATTCTGGTTAAATCCACGATGGCTTAATGTCAGCCTGGTGCACAGTGCAAACTCATAAAAGCCTATTTCCTGGCACATAGTAAATACACAATAAAAAGTAGCCCATTGACTAGTAAAGAGTCACAGTCTGAGCAGAAACAGTACTCGGCGAAGCGTTAGTAAAACAACTTTATGTTATAGGCAGGAGCCTGAGGCTCAGCAAGGGAAGGGCTCAGTCCAAGGTCACAGAGCTTTTAGGAACAGAACCCGATTGTAGCTCATGTGGACTCAAATCCTCTCACTTATCCCAGAAAGAATCACTTCTCAAAGTGTTTAATGACCTGGGAATTTTACCTCAAAATGAATGCCATTATATTTCAGCTGGAGTTTTGCTGAATTCTGCAGAGAACAGCTTGATACTCAATTAATGAGTGCTAGCATATCTGAGGCCTTTCACATCTGCCAGGTGGGTGCAAATATATATAATTAGCCCTGACCTTGAATAGTCCACGTGGTTCACCCAGTTACAGATGTTGCAGAAAGTCATCCTGGGCTTTGATTAAATGTGGTAGAAAACCAGCAAGGACCACTGTGTGTCAGATGTAACTAATGATTTTGCAAAGAATCTTGCTTAATAAAAGTATGTAAATATTAAATTCCTCTTTGGGAGATTAAAAATTCAATTCGACATATCCCTACACAACAGGTTCTTTAAAACCTGTGTCAACTAAGGCTGATAACAATAGATATGTCTGTTATGTGTGATGTGCAAGTATAAATTACTCTTTTTATTAAAAAAAGCATATGTTGATCTCTTTATATGTTTTCAGCTCTATGCTAGATACTAGGGGTAAGTAGTAAAAGATAAAATTATCCCCTTTAGGGAATGTACAATTAATTATAGTAATGAAGACCAGCACACATAAATATTTAGATAGTAAGGAATGATCAGGTATTAACCTATGCATACTTAAAGAGGCAGGAGTTAAGAAAAGAAATGAAATCTATTTGGGGTTTGTGGTTGACAGGAAAGATTTCATGGAAGGAGTGCTGCTTGATGTGGACTTTTAGTGATGACTAGGACCCGAACTGAAGAAGTCAGATTTAATGCTGGTACATTGTTCATGAGGAGCCAAGGATAAGATGAAAACTTATCTAGAATCCAGTCTCAAAATACTACTGTTACCAAAAAGAAAAAAGAAAGTAAAAACTATTTCTTAACCTAGGATACATGTGAAATGGCAAAGGGGAAGGGGGGAAAAATCACCAATACAACATATGATATTAGAATCCTAAATTCACCTGTACTTTAAACATTAATCCTACCTCCAGAAAAGTGGGCAAATGTTAGCATCATTCATAAATTTAGCATATGAGTTAGTAAATCTTTTGCATTAATCCTGGTTAAGTGATTAATACCTTTTGTTCATAGAATTATTGATTCTACAGTTAGCTTCTTGACTAATGACAACATATTCCCATTCATATCAGGAAAAAATGCGTCTTATTGTTCTTCAAGTGGCTTTTTCAGTGGTGGTGAAGTTGATCCACAAATCAGCTTCTTGTGCCTCTCAGAGGAAACCCATCAGTTGGCTCCCGCGCCTTCTCTCACTGGGACCAGATCCATTTTAGAAAGTGATGCTCCTCACAAGACTGCATTTACTTAATGTTTCCTCACCAAATTTCCAATTGCTAAAAATATTAAAAAGGCAGCAAACAGAAAAACCAACCACAAAACTGCCACCTAAACCTGTCAGCTTCACCTTCTCTCATAGCCTTTTAATGTCTGTCCATGAGCATGTGTATGCCCATAGTATTAACCCAATTTTATTTATTCATTTTCTCTCCATTATATCATTAAACTCTTTCTCAATTGCTACATATACTCCTAAAATTACTAATTGTCTGGCTGCAATGGTCATTCCCTCTATTTTCCCAGGCGTATGATAATCTCACCTCTGCTGTCACATTTACCATTCTGTAATTGGTTTTCTTGTCTTTTTCTTCTTTTATCTACCTGCTAGACTATTTCCACCAAGAGACAGTTTCCCTTGCCTCAGCTCATACTGGGTATGGCATATAGATTCAAGAAATAATTACTGAATAATCTAGAGGCCCGGTGCATAAAATTCATGCACTGGTAGGGTCCGTAACCTGGCCAGTGATCAGGTCCAATCTGTGGGGTGACTGGTGGGGCGATCAGGGGACCGCCAATAGCACCATCTTGGCTGGCCTGGGACCTGCGGGCAGCTCCTGCATTGCGCATCTGCCCCCTGGTGGTCAGTGCATGTCATAGCAGCCAGTTGTTCTGCCATTTGGTTGATTTGCATATTAGACTTTTATTATATAAGATTAATGACAATGCACGCATTATTTTGAGTCAATATGTCATAATCTATGTAGTTGTTGTTTCTATGGCTGAGATTTAAAAGCTTTCCTACATTTTTAGCTACTTATAGGTCTTGTTGGGGTTAGTACTAAATGTTAGAAATTATAAGGATTTGAGACACTATATATGTAGGGCCTATGTTTGCATAGTCAGTACTTCAGTTGTGTTCAAAGTTTCCCTTTGTGCTGTCCACTCCCCCCTTTCTGTCTGGATCCTTTTTACTGCCTCCATCTCTACTGCTCTGTTGCCCCGCCTTCAGGAATGGTGCTAACTAAGGTGGCTGGTGAGGAAGAGCGCAAGTGGAGCTTTGGACCCTCTTTGTTTGACTTACCATTCGAGCACAAATCTTTAGGGCTTATGGGCCAATCTTGGATGTCACCTAGTCCATTTGTTTACTCTGAGCTAAAAAGGCCAAAATCACAAGTGAATTATCCCAGAGAGGAAAAAATCACCCTCGCTCTAAGCTCTTCAGAGAAAGCTATAGACAGTTATGCTCAATAACTCACTTCAATGCAGAGAAACCCTTTTTTATATATACTTGTGGTTTATTTACTGTGCTTAGACAAGTGCCTTATGTAGTGGTGTGAGTACCTGAAGATAAGTAATCTGAGACAGAAAAATGGAGCTTAGACTAACTTTTAGGGTTGGTATTGTTTTCCCTTGATTTTTGATGTTTTGCTGGCCCCGCTGTGTGGTGTGAGGTTTACCTGTAATGGCCCTGGCCTACTCAGTTGTATTTAATAGGAAACAGGCTGAGAGAGGCTGCTCACCTCATTCAAAGTGGCTCTTTACGCCACCAGTTCTGAAGTCCTTGGCTTCTTTAAGCAGAGGAAAATCAGTTCTCTCTTTTTAGGCGCAGTAGGGAAAATGGATGCCATTAGAAGGGTTAGTGTGTGAAGCTTGTTTCCATGACATCCGAGTCTTATTCCTACAGGGAGCACAGCAACCAATGCCTCTTTGCCAGGGTGATGCAGTATATCAGACTCTGTCAGACAGACCTGGGTTTTAATCCTGACTCTTCTACACACTGGCTTGTAGCATTGGTCAACTTACTCTAACATTAAATGCTTTAATCTCCTCATCTATGAAATGGGGCTAGTATTCCTTCTCACAGGATTGTTATAAAGACTCATTGTGAGAGTGTACATAAAGCACTTACTTATCGTAGTGCATCATGCCCAGAACATAGTAAATGGCATAGTAAATGGTAGTTATGAGTTGTTCCTTTTATAAATGTCCTTGCTTCCAACTCTTTTAATTGGCTAATTTAAAACTTCAGTAGGTGGAGTTCTCTACTGAGGTAAAAGAAATAGGGAGATTGGGCCATAAGTATGGTCTTTGCAGTGTAACTAAAGCCCAATGACATTTATAAAATATACTCAATGTGCTGAAAAATATAGGCCATCATGTCTTGCCTCCACATTTGCATGAGGGCCATTGCATTTCTGCTAACATCTCTTAAGGACAAATATTAACCAGTCAAAAAGTAGTAGAGGTAAAGGAATAATAGATGTAATTACTGCCTTCAAAATATGCACCTTCTATTAGGTTCAATCATGTTGAATTGCTACTTTTGTAGAAAAAATGGTAGAATATTAACAATTTTATAAGATTTGATGTAGTTATTGGACAATTTTTATAATCAGTAAGAGTGGAAGGAAGCATGTTTGTTTCTTAAATGAGAGTTACTTATTCATTTGAGAGAATGACTGCTTAATACATGCTGCAGCTACAATGGTGGGTTTATGGAGAAATGAGGCTTGATTGAGACCTCTAACGAGATGACTCATTCTTACTCCTCTTCTCTTCTATTTCATTCTATTGAGTTTTCCTAAAATTGGTAGAAACATAGAAACAACATAGACAGCAGTAGATTTACAGACATAAAACTCGGGTTCAAATCCAGACTCCACCACTTTTTTGGGTGAACTAGGTCAAGTAAACTTTCCAGGTTGTTAGTTACTCCTCTGGTCCAAATGAGAAAGATATCTGTCTTGTTGGGGTGAAACTAGATGAGACAATACATATGAAAGAGTGCAGTACAGTGTTTGACCCATTGTTTTCTGTGTCTTTGTTCTGGTCATGGTGTTATCAGAGAAATGTGTGGATGATGTTTCTCTATTGCTAGTGGGAGTGGGGTTCCTGGGGTGCCACTGGAATTAGCATTTCTGGAGGCGCCACGGGAGGATGAGATGTGGTAGAAAGCTTTATTTGCATGGAATTATATCCCTGCAGTTCAAAAGTCCCATTTCCTTTAATCCAGTCCTGAAAGATGTATACCTGGGGATTCAGTAGAGCTAGAAGCAAAGCCAGTGTCCAGAGTTTCTTTCTATGGTAGAGCTGGGCCCAGTTTAGCATTAGGCTAGTTATAGTCCATCAGTCAATTGTGTGTGGGGCCCACATGACTCTGAGCCATGTGGGCCCCACACAGTTGATTGATGGGCTATAACATGGGTGATGTGGGTGAATGCAGGAGCATGAGAGTCCAACAAGCCCGTAGCAAGCCAGGAGCAGGAACCAAGAGAGCAAAAGAGAAACCTCCTATATTTAGGAGCTTTGCATGCTTGCAGTGGCCAGGCCTATTCTGGCCAGTGACCTGTTCTCAGGTGTGACTGACAAAAAAGTACCTTCCCTGTGTCACCCAGACTTTACTGGGCATGCCTGCAATATTTGGCTTTCCCTTTGCTCCTTTCCAGTTATTGACAACTATGTTTTTTACAACGGTATCAATGGGTCTTTGGTTTCAGCCACACATAATGTTGATGCAATTGCTGAATAAATGATGATGGTGTCAGCCTTCTGGAATGACCTCATGTCTTTCCAAAGCATTTCATCCCCCAGTGTCTGCCAGAAACTTCCACTCATGGTATAGTTTTTTCTATGGCTCCCATACACACACACACACACATGCACACATACACACAGTTCAGTCCATCAGTGATTCAACAAGTACTTATTGAAAACACACTGTATACTTTGAAGATGAATCAACAGATAGAAATAAAGTTGTCATATAAATGGAGCTTATATTCTATTGGGAAGGTGGGCAATAAAAAATGAGCAAACCAATATATACTATAATCCTAAAGAGTGAGACAGGCTTGAACAACAATAAATCAGGGTGAGTAGAATGATAAGTGGGCCTTTGAAGGGAGTCCTGGACTTAGTGAAGGGTTAAGCCATCCAAAGATCTGGGGATGAGCTTCCCAGGAAGAAGGAAGAGAGATTGCAAATGTCTCCAGGTGGGAGAGATCTGACAACTTTCAAAAATATCAATAAAGTTAGTGTAGCTACAGAAGAAGGAATAAAGGATAAAGAAGGAAAGTATTAGCCTTGTAAACCTGGTTTAAGTATAATGAAAGAATTTTTCTATCTGTACTTGGAAGCAATAAGGGTGGAGGAAGAATGACGTGATTGCTCTGCATGCTACATGAAAATGAGAGGGGCCAGTGTGTGAGCAACTGTCCAGAAAGGAGATGAGGAGGCTACAGCAGTCACCCAGGCAAGAGAGAATCATGGCTTGAACTAGGGAGTGGTAAGAGTAGTGAGAAATAGTATCTTTTAAAGAAACAGCAATGAATCCTATTTATAATGACTTAGATGAGGGAGTTGTGAGAAAAAGAGAGTAATCAATATTACTCTAGATTTTTCCCTGAGCAATTGGATGCTTTGTGGTACCGTTTACAGAGATGGAAGGAGCCGGGGGAAACAGCAGGCCAGGGGAGATCAGTCAGGTTTGGGGCTTTGGGGTTTGGGGTTTTTTGTTTTTATTTCAAAGAGTCAAATGAAGTTGAGCACCTCATTCCAGTGTAAGTAGAACTGAAACCGAACAATAAATGGGTCTGGGCTGCCTGTCACTATTTGAGCCAATTACCGTAAACAGATACATTATTGAATCATATGTGAGTGTTTATTCTAATAATGCTAGCAATATAGGAGAGCAGCAGGTCATCCACAAAAATCTGCTCTGCTCCTCCCCCTAAGCCAGCTGCTTATATTGGGTAGAGGGACAAAGATTATTAGTACATGGGAAAGTAGGGGTTATGGGGAAGCAACCAAGTTATAATGGTTCCAGGTTATAGGCAATGCAGGCTGGGGTTGTAGGTGGTGGGCACCTCTGGGACCAGATCATCTCAGCAACAAGGTTGTTCATCTTTCCATGATGATAGGCAGTTCTCAGAAAAAGGAGACTGTTTTGCATTCCTGTCCTGGAGCGTACAACTCTCAGCCAGATTAGAATGTGCTTCTCTAATCAGAACAGAATAATCACAGCTAACAGAGCATGATTAATATTTCTTATAATTATAGCTAGTCTCCACTATTCTATTTCTGCCCCTAACAGAACTTTATAGCTCCACGTGATTTTATAGAATCTTTCCAAGGCTACAGTCTGAGCAACAGATAATATCATTTATGTGTAAAGCCAGAGGATTGCCTACATATGTCCTGTCACTTCGCCCATGGCCAAAGGAGGTTTCTGAAATTCAAAGTAAACAATTTCAAAGCAAAGATGTTGTTAATTTAATACAACAGTGATCTGAGCTGTTAGGGGCATAGTACTTACAAAGCTGAAGTTGAAGGTCTAATCCAGCCGTGGGCAAACTACGGCCCGCGGGCCAGATCCGGCCCGTTTGAAATGAATAAAACTATTGAAAAAAAAAGACCGTACCCTTTTATGTAATGATGTTTACTTTGAATTTATATTAGTTCACACAAACACTCCATCCATGCTTTTGTTCCTGCCCTCCGGTCCAGTTTAAGAACCCATTGTGGCCCTCGAGTCAAAAAGTTTGCCCACCCCTGGTCTAATCCATACTTAAACCAATGAGATTTGAAGAGAGAAACTGTTCCCTACCTATAGACATACTTCATCCTTGAAACTGTTTCATTCAGATTCAAAACTGAAAACTACATATTAAGAAGATCTGGTATGACAGAAATTGGGCTCACTGTGAATGTTGTCTCATTTCATTAATACCATTTAGGGTTGGGTTCTGAACTCCATTTTATTGAGTAGGAGACTGAGATGGAGAAAAGTTAATCATTACCCCAGGCTCACAAAACAAGTTGATCATAAGTGATATTGAGTGAAAATAGCCCCAAGAGCAGGTCTTCCTGACTCTAATTTGAGGAAATGATTGATAGGAAGCCCTTATTCTCTTGGATGGTGGGAGAACACCCATCACAGAGCTTGAGCATATTAACCTCACTCCTGTAATGGCTGTGAATGCCTTACTTCCTCATGCTTCTGCTTGCAGGAGTCCTGGGTGCTGACTTCAAAGCAGTCCTCTGCCCTTTGTCCCAGTTTCTCTCTCTCTCTCTCTCTCTCTGTCTCTCTCTCTCTCTCTCTCGCTCTCTCTCGCTCTCTCTCGCTTCCTCTCTCTCCCTCTCTCCCTTTTCTTTCCTTTCTCTCCCTACCTTTCTCAATCTCAATTTCTTTTCTTTCTTTCTCTCTTCCTTTCTTTATTCTTTATTTCTCTTTTTTTTTTTTGGAGGATGTACTGAAGAGGGGGGGTGGGGGGGTTGGAGGGGTGGCACGTCACTAGCAGATGTCACATCAGGCAGTGGGCTATCTTCTACTGTCTCACCCCTCTGTCTCCTCTTGCTATTTCCTCTCTCCCTCTTCAGAACCCAGTTCCAACCCAAGGCTTATACATAATTCTGTCAAACCAGGTACCAGGTACCATTTATCAACAAGCAAAATACTCTTCCCCAAAATAGAATTCCCTAAGAGACATTCCTGAGAATAATATGTCTCTCTGTCATAAAAAAATATATATATATATATATATATATACACACACACACACACATATATATGAATTTTTAATGTTTCCCAATGGAAAGAAGTGTCTCAAGCTAGAGAGAGAATTGAAAATCCTCAGTTCCATCCAGAATGACTAAAGAATGTCTGCAGTTTGATTTTTACCTTCCTCTGGCCATGGCAATTCTCACCTCACTACAACCTGTTTGCGCTTGCTATTTGATCTTTTTTTTCCATTCTGTTTACTGAAATATTGAGGGAAGTGTTGGAGAATTACAAGGGGATTTTGCATATGCAGGCTATATTTCTCTCAGCCAATAAAATAATAATAAAATAATGCAAACATCAGTGATAATAATAAACACTAATTGAGCATTGTATTTCCCACCTACTATGTAGCCTTACTTTGTGCTAAACTTTTTCTCATGTTTTATGAATTAATACCAATAACACTCCTAAGAGTTCAGTACTATCATCCTCCATTTACAGATGAGGAATCAATGACTCAGGAAGTTGGCATAATTAATGCACCAAAACGTGCACAGCTGACTTATCAGGACAGAATTGCAGGGAAGGACTTCCAGGATCCAACTGTAGTGTCTTGACTTGGCAGTATGTGAGAAGAGGGAAAAATTGGGGGTATCCTAACTTTTTATGTTGGATGCATACTGTGAACTGTATGCCTGATGCTTTGTTATGGAGAAGCTACATTTTTTTAAAAAGGGAAATAAAGTCATATATATTTCTTTTTCCAGATTTATTAAGGAATTGGTACTCAAAAAGAAACTGCACATAACAAATGTACACAGTTGGTGAGTTTGGACATATGTATACACTCATGCTAACATCACTGCAATCCAGGTCATAAACGTTTTTATCACTTCAAAACGTTGTCTTCTGTACTGTTTCTTTGGTTGTTTGCTTTGTGGCAAGAACACTTAAAATGAGGTCTACCCTGGTAACAAATTTTGAAGTACACAAGTAACTCTTGTTAACAACAGGCACTATCTTGTAGAGTATTTCTCTGGAACTTATTCATCCTGTATCACTGTAAATTTTGAAATACTATTTTGACTAGCTAAAATGATCACACTTTCACATCAAAGCAGATTCAGAACCAAAAGGACGTGGGAGAAAAAGTAAATACACATTGTGTATACAGGATGCACAGAGCTGATGTATTATGACACTTATCTTGAAGAGTGAGAAGCGACTGGCAGACACGCCCGCTCTCCTCATTCAAAAAGGAGGATGTCACAACAGTTCTGTTGTCTCATTTCCACGTATTTATATCACATCTAACTGTCAACTAAAATAATTCAGAGAGTCAAGAGACACATGTACCTAATTTCCTTTAAAAACAGAAATGATTACTTCAGTTTAATATCTCCCCCAAACACCATTGTTTATGGCTTTTATCTTATAATTAAATACCCCATTCTCTTCCCTTCCCCAACTGTGATAATTACAACTCGAACAAGTAATTTAAACAAACTCTTTTCCCCATTTGTAAAATGGGAGTACAGTGGGGCCTTGACTTACAAGTGTCCCGACTAACGAGTTTTTCGAGATACGAGCCGTATCTTGGCCGATTTTTTGCTTTGAGTTGCGAGCTAAAATTCGGGTTACGAGCCAGCTTCAGATACCCCACCGCTAGTTGCTGCAGCAAACATCACAGTGAACGCCACAACATCAGCCCAGCATCACGTGTCTCACTCGTTCACTTTAAGATTTGACATACGAGTAATTTGCGTTACAAGCTCCGTCACAGAAAGAATTAAACTCATAAGTCAAGGCCCACTGTAGTACTAATATCACCATATAGGGTATTACAAGGATTTTAAAAAGTGATAGAGGATGAATATAAACTAGTAGATTTTGGTCAAGGTCAATCTTCTCACCCTCCTCTTTCTCTAGAACAGCGGTTCTCAACCTGTGGGTCGCAACCCCTTTGGTGGTCGAATGACCCTTTCACAGGGGCCGCCTAAGACCATCCTGCATATCAGATATTTACATTACAATTCATAACAGTAGCAACATCACAGTTATGAAGTAGCAACGAAAATAATTTTATGGTTGAGTCACAACATGAGGAACTGTATTTAAAGGGCCAGAAGGTTGAGAACCACTGCTCTAGAATGTAAAAGTTTAAAGGACAAGAAGTAGCTATGGTGTCTACTTCAGAGCTAGAGGCACAGAAATTGACAAGCACTTAATTCCCGTCTTCACCAGTTTCATTGTTTTGATGATGATACTATCTTTACTATTAACACCTACTTTTTGAGATAGTGCTTAGATTTATAGAGCCTATACCTTGTATGCATTTTCCATAACTAGGTGGCAGAATTTGCTCCCATTGCTCTGAAATCAATTCCCCGATGTCTCTGAGACATATGAAATAATACAGTAATCATGCTGTATGAATATATTTTAAGGACTGCTTGCATGTATTTAATTAGAAATTGTTATGTGTTTTTATGTGTCTGGTTCATTGTGGGATGGAGTCTGGGCAACAGGGGAGAACCAGGTGGGAGAGACACAGTGTGACTGTGTGCTGCATCCACACCTGATAGATGATGCGCATACAGCACTTCACCATTTACAGAACACCCTATTTTCTATACTCTGGTTTCTCTTCAGATTGCATAAATCTTTCGTCTTTTACAAAACACCCTATTTTCTGTTTTACTCCTCTCAGCTGTCAGGAGGGGTTGGCGTTACTATCAGCTGCAGTTTGCAAACAGGAAGAGAGGCGGAGCTTCATTGGAGTGACTTGTCCAAGATCACAAAGCGGGTCGACATTCACACCAGGTTCTCTGCTCTCAGGACAGACCTGGAGCCGGGATAGTAGGGTAGTGAAGGGTACCTCCTCCTTACCCAGGTTGCTCAGTATTAACATCCCAATTTTGCCACATATTACCTGTGTGAGCTAAGGTAGTCAAATCACCTCACTGTTTTGTGCCTCCGTTTCCTGTTCCCAAAATGGGAAGAAAACAGAACCTACTGCATTGGGTTGCCAGGGGAATTGAGTTAATGCATATCATGTTCTTCGGTCAGAACTGGCATGTAGGAAGCACTCAATAAGTATTAATCTGTGCATGCGTGTGTGTGCACGTGTGCCTGTTTTTATTTGCATACTGCTGTGTGTTTTCACCACCCTGCACTGTTTCTCCCATTTCTGGAAATCTCTCACACATTAGCTGCTAAAGTATATTCCATTTCCTTTATACAGAAGATCTGATTCCTGGCAGTGGCCTGATGATAAAGTGCGTGTGGTATATTTATGAGGAAATTGTTGAGTATGCATTAGATCATCCATTTGGGAACAGGGCCCCGATGTGTAAAAAGCGGAACAGAGACAGAATTCTGACCTGTAATGTAATCTTCATTAAGACGCTTCTCAGATAAAGTCCCGCCGCTTCAAGAGCTGATTGTCCGGGCAACCCTGCGGCCCACAGGACACGCTGCAAGCTGTAATTTAAAATTTCATGCAGGAAGGAAAAGTTACCGTTTTCACGGAGAGTCTGTAGATCAAACGCAAGGCGGGAACAGTGTCTGCCCAGTGCAGCGATCCTGGAAGCGGCAGTGTGGCTCCTGCGTTCTTTCCTACTCAATTTTATTGATTAAACCTCAAACTATCTAACCCGGTGCATGGTGCTTGGATGTCTAAAACCAGCCTTTGAACAAAGTGAGGAGACTCAATCTAAACAGCCAGGGCGTAGAAATGCTGTTGGAAATACTACCGTATTTGCTTTATCACCGCCTAAAACCAGGGCACCGAAGTGAGTCTCAAAGGCTTTAGGGTCACGTGTGCTGCATTCTGTTCTTGTCTTGGAGCTGCCACGTTGGACTCACTGGCCCTTTGCTCATGTACATGAGCATGAAGCTCCATTCTCTGATCAAGGCAGGAGCAGCACCCTCAGGCCTCCCTGGTGGGTAAGGCCTCTCCTAGGCTTACTGGTCCAGGGACACTTCCTGGTCAGCCTCACCCTTTATCCTTTCCCATCATCTTTATGGTAGAGAAAACCAGGACCGTCTGAGTCCATGTTTTGCTTTTTCTTACCTGGTGATAAAGGGCAAGTCACTTCTCTCTGCCCCAATTTTCGTACATGTAAATGGAGATTAAAACTATGGCCTTACAATGTTGTTAGAGGGATTAGATGAGAATCGTATATGGGGAAGTGTTTGGGACATAGCAGGTACTTAAGTGTTAGATGAGAGAGAGAGAGAGAAAGAGAGAGAGAGGGCATTAACAGGCTTTTAGAGAAAGAGAACTTCTAGAAAAATATAGATGGGTGTCTGACTTGTTAATAAAATTTTAATTTGACTGAGATCAATGAAAAGCTCCATGTGTTGACTGCAAATACATACTCATCAGCAATCCCAAGGAAAATCTATCAGGGTATTTCCTTTCTTTGAAGAGCAATATAAATATTGATCAACTCTCCTAATTGACCTGTGGTTTGCTTTCATACATTCAACTCCTGTCCTGCAATTACCTTTGTTCATAATTCATTATGTCACATTAGAAGCTAAACATGAACACAGGGTCCGAAGCCAGAAAAAAGTATCACTTAAAGGGCCCTTTTCTTATTGCCTTCTTATAACCCCGCCCCCCAACCTGCCTGAGGCTCTTCACAGGTGGCCTGAGCAATAGCGAAGGGAATGTCCTCACCCATCCCAGGTAGGCCAACCTCTTACATCTGAAATCAAAGCCATGGCATGGCGGAGCCAAGAAGCAGCCCCTTCACTCTGGGCCAGAAATAAACAGCACACCAACTAGTAAAAAGGGAATATTGGACTTGATGACACAGGGAGAGCTGGAAAAATGCCAAGACAACATCTGTTTCATGAAGATGGCTAAGGGCATGCTGATCATCTGGCTAATGGTGGTCAAAGCATTGAAGATATTCCCTTTAAAGGCAATGGCAATGCATTTGGTCTCCTGGATTTAGAAGCAAAAAAGTATTAATTTGTAATACTGGCTGCCCACAATCCAAGACAATGTGCCTCCAGTGGCTATGACTTGCTATGTGATTCTGGAAAGGCAGTTCCCTCTGAAGACTTCAGATTTAATGTGCAAATTGATTTTTTAAAATACACTTTTATTGATTTCTGAGGAAAGGAGAGGGAAAGAGAGAGAAACATCCATGATGAGAGAGAATCATGGATCGGCTGCCTCCTGCACGCCCCACACTGGGGATCGAGCCCACAAGCGACACTCCCTACTGGGGATCAAGCTCACAACCCCGGCATGCGCCCTTGATCAGAATTGAACCCAGAACCCTTCAGTCTGCAGGCCGATGCTCTATCCACTGAGCAAAACCAGGGAGGGCTGCAAATTGATTATTAATAAAAGAGTTTCTTTCTTAGTCATTGCAAGGGAAGTGAATGAATGAATGACATAGAAAGGTACTTGGCATCCTGCAAGTTCAAATACATTATAGTCATGCCTTTCTCTGCCTCTGTTTCTGACTAGCTTCAAGACTACACATTATTTTGTTTCTCCTGAGTAAATAGGAATCCTTCCTTTGCATCTTTGCCTCTCAATATCAAGACAAAAGTATTGCCACCAAGTGAAATACAAGCTAAAACACTCAGTAGCTGATGTTGGAAATAGGAGCTATGTATATCTGGCCCTGTCCCCTTCAGTGTCAACATAGGGTGGGGCTGGAACCCAGCCTCCTTAATTAGTGCATGATAATGACAACCCACATGAGAAGCACATTTTATGGATATAAAATAGTGATGGCGAACCTTTTGAGCTCGGTGTGTTGGCATTTTGAAAAACCCTAACTTAACTCTGGTGCCGTGTCACATATAGAATTTTTTTGATATTTGCAACCATAGTAAAACAAAGATTTATATTTTTGATATTTATTTTATATATTTAAATGCCATTTAACAAAGAAAAATAAACCAAAAATATGAGTTCGCATGTCACTTCTGACACGCGTGTCATAGGTTCGCCATCACTGGTATAAAACAACACTGGTTTTCATTGGCTCTCATTTACATTAAGGGTGTTGTTGTTTTTTTGTTGTTTGTTTTGCTTAATTCTGAGAAAGAGTTGGTTTCAGTTTTTCCCTTGGTACACCTTTGATATGTGTCCTTTGATATGTAATAATGGATAATTTCTACTTATTATAACAGAAAATCTTTCATTTTAATATTGTCACTGATATCAAAGGGTCACAGTAGAATACTCTTCCAAGTTTTGGTGGCATTGCAGAGGTATGCTAAAGAGGAGGTAAATGCAGCATCCTGTTTTATATAAAGATTACATATTTTATTATACTTCAATTTTATTTTTCATTTTCATTTAGGTAGATTACTATCAGGAGGAGAATGTAAAGCAAACAAAATTCATAAGATAATTTAAAAACAATTTAGTTGGTACAAGAATTTTAATATACAAGGGTAGGCAAAGGTAGATTTACAGTTGTGCGTACATGTATTATTTTCCATATGAACAACTATAAACTTACTTTTGCCTATCCCTATATATATTTATATACAAAGGCTTTATTCCCAAAGACCCTCCAATGTAATTCTTTCAGATCATATAGCAGTCCCCTCCATATGCAAAGGAGGTGCATTTAATGACACCCAGTGGATGCCTGAAGCCACAGGTCATACTGAATACTACATATACTATTTTTTTTTCCTATATACACACTCGAGGCCTGGTGCATGAAAATTCATGCACTGGAGGGGGGGGGGCGATCCCTCAGCCTAGCCTGACCCCTCTCACAGTCCAGGAACCCTCAGGAGCAGGAGGCAACCTGGTGATCAGGGGAAGGCAACGCCCCCATCACACCTCTGCTGCTGCCACTGCTGGCAGCGTAAGCCAGCCCTGGTTACCTGAGCCTCAGGCAGGCCTGGGTGGCTGGGAAGCCACCATCCAAGGCTTGCCTGTGCCTTGGGCCAACCTTAGGTGGCTGGGGTCTGAGGGTGGGTCCACCCGCACTGTGTGCCTGCTGCTCCCCCTCTCCCCGGCTGGGCTGAAAGGACTGTGGAACTAGGTGGCAGGAGCACCACGGGCCTGCCACCCCCGGCAGGGCTGAAAAGACTGGGGGACTCCCGGCGGGGCTGAGGAGACTGGGTGCCCCCATCTTTGTGATGGTGTGACAGTCGATTTGCATATTCCCTCTTTATTAGATAGGATGCCTCTTCACTTATAGGAAGCATTTTACAGCTTCTCTTTGGTATATCCAAATTGCCAGCTAACCATATTTGGGGACCATTATATGTAGAATAAGCATTACTTGAACACAAGCACTGTGAGACCATGACAGTAGATCTGATAACCGAGATAGCCACTAAGTAACTAATGGGGAGGGAGTGTCTAGGGTGTGGAGACACTGGACGAAGGGATGACTGTGTCTGAGTGGGATGGAATGGTAGGGCTTAAGACTTCATCACGCTACTCAGAATGGTGCACAATTTAAAATGTATTAATTATTTATTTCTGGAATTTTCTGTTTAATATTTAAGGGCTGAGGATTACCATGGGTAAGTGAAACCTCAGAAAGAGAAACTTCAGATAAGGGGGGACTATATGAAAAACAGAGAGAGGAAATGACAACCCCAAGATCACTCAGTGAACAGTGACCAGGGGGATACCAACCCTAGGACTTTCACTTACTGCATTTCCTTCCCACACGTGTTAAACTCACAGGAAATAGAGATTGGTGACTGCGAGGGAGTAAAATGGCAGGAAGGATGGCAATTCCTGGCAGGAGCGTTGCCGCTGACTGCACACTACTAATTGGCTTGGTCCTCCTTCCTGGTGAGCCCCCACGCTCAGCCTCAGAAGCCACCAAAAATGATGCTTCACGTCGTCATTCCCAGGGAACAGGGCTGTTGTGCAATGTGAAGCACGTCTCCTATTTCTGGCTTAGCAATTAAATGCATGGAGTTTAGAACAACATGGACCAACGTTCAAATTCCACTCCCACCTCTTACTAGCTGTGTGAACTTGAACTTAATGTCTCTGAGCCATGGCTTCTTCTGTAAAATAGAAACAATGTTCTTTTCCTCTTAGGGCTGTAAACGATGTGTAGATTATATGGCATATAGTAAGCTCTCAACCAATAGAATCAATTATTAGTCCAAAAGGATCAACAAATTTTCTGTATTTGTCATTTCAACTTTGCAGCCTTAGATTTGGTTATCTACATGTGGGAGAGTATCGTAGAGCTTCCTGATGGAGTCTTAGGCCTTGGTGCTAGATTCTGTATCAAAGATCATTGTAAATCAGCCTAGAACGTCACTTAGAAATAAAATCTAATTAATGGCCTGTTGGCTCCACTTCCAGCACCATGCTCCATGTCCTTCCAAGGTATCTGTTAAACTGAATTGCAGGTCAGCTAAAGATGGCTCATTTAGAGACTAAAGCAGCTGAGGAAATTTTTAGAAAACAGGACAGGATCAATGCCAAGGCTGACTCTGAGCTGAAGTTCTCTTACATCCCATCCCAGGAGCCGAGGGTGCAAGGGACAAACAATGCTCAGAGCATGGCCAGGGCTGAGGGGCTCTTTCCTTGGACGCCCTTCCCAGAGACACTGTGCAGGCCAAGGGAACTAAAGGCCACCAAGCACACGCTCAACAGAACCAAAAACGATGTTGTCATCGCAGCCTACTGGGGCTTGTTTGCAGAGCCTGGGTCCAGGGCGAACAGCTTGCCACATCTCTGCCCACCTCATCTCAGCACCTATTTAGTTTCAGATCCATTTCTTTCCTATTAAAAATAAAAACAGCCGCAGTCACTCTTAGGCATGAATAGTTTTCTGGAAAGCATTGCGCTCACATGAGGTTGTCAGACAGTTGTTTTGGAGAGTGACATATTCTGGCTCCCGTGTGATGGGGCAGCAGTTCAAATAATCATTTTAAATATTTTACCAACACAGTAGTGAAATATTTAAAATGTGTAGAGTGATAGTGCTGCTGTTTATCATACTCACATCCTTTTTTTTTAGTTCCAATAAAACTTGCCTTTTGAGGATATGCAGTCAAGAGCTCTCCCTAGAATATGATCATTTGTAATAGATGCTCCTGGATTGTTTATTTCTATTTATACGAGTAGCTGGGGAATCATGGAAACCTGAGGATGTACAGAAACAAAAAAATAATTGTCAATTGAGGGGATGAGGGTAAGCCACGGGAAAACTTGGTGGGCACCCTTGGAGTGCTCTGGCTCCTGGAATAATGAATGAGTCCCGCAGGGGGCGGGGCTATTCCCAGCAGCTTACTGTGCCCGGCTGTCTGTCGGGAGGTAGAATTCTCAGACACTGTTAGGAGTGACTGTGTAACGCTTCCACTGGCCTTTGTTTCTGGGGTGTGATTGTGAGCATCTTTTCTCCTTCCCGGTCTTCCCCTTTCTGAAAGAGTAAAAGCAAAAACACACTCCAAACCTGAGCATGATGCCCAGAGTCTATTTGCATGAATATTGCATCATTATTGAGAGACACCATCTTATGAATTTTCAGGTGTTTGCTTCCGATTCATTTTTTCCCCATTTACATAAAAGTCAGTTGGCACAGGAGTCTGTGTGGCTGCCCTAGTGGAATCTTCTCAAGGGATTTCTCACAGAGATATATGTGCTGGGAACCAAACTTAGATTTTAAAAATAAATACAGAAGGTTCTGCAAAATACCATGGGAGTGCCCAGCTCATAATTCATTCCTTTCACACAAACACTTCTTTTCCAGCGAGGCTGACTCCTGGCCCAGCATTTACTCACCTGGAAACGGTACAAAGGGTACGGCATTGAAATTTGTACCTTCCTACAACCTAAGGACTCTCCTTCCTACAACTAAGTCCCTCAAAAGAAAGAAGGTAAAATTTTCAACAGCCTCCTTTTAGAAGTGGGGGAAGGGTATGTGACTATAGTGCAGCAGAGAGAATTACAGATGGCAGAGCCAGACCTGTGACTAGCATGTGCATCGGCTACATTTCTCATCTGCCAATCAGGGATACACAGCACGACCTCATTCACAGAGTCATGAGGAATAGTAAGAAGATGCACAGAAAGGCTCAGCACCATGTCTGGCATATAGATTATAACTATTATTTTATTAGTAAGGGTTTAGTTTTTTTAAAATT